>NW_020940527.1:27727850-27846817 GCF_900497805.2 Vombatus ursinus
AGTGAAGTTCATTGTCTCATCTCTTCTCTGGGGCTAAAATTGATCATTGTAATTGCCCAGCATTTAGATTCATTGAATTGTTCTTTCCGTTTATGTTGTTGTAATCATTGCATACAATTTATTGACTTCTTATGACTTCTGCTGACTTCACTCTGTATCAGTTCATATGTCTTCCCATGCTTCTCTGAATTCTCCATAACTGCCATTTCTTGTTGTACAGTAATATTCCCCTCTATTCATATGTCAATAATATGCTTAGCCATTGCCCCATTGATGAATAACTTCTTTGACTTCAATTCTTGGTTACTACAAAAAGCCTTGCTTATGAATATTTCTATATACATGAGACCTTGACTTCTTCAGGATATATGCCTAGCCGTGGGGTCTCGGGGTCAGAGCATGGACAATTTTAGCTGCTTTACTTCCCTGTTTATTTGTAACTTCTCTTCACTCTTGATGTCTCCACTTCACATTCTTTCCATTTTATTGCACGGACAAGATACCTGACTCTTGACCATGTAGTCTCCACTGTGTTTCACGATCATGAAGAATACCAGATATACTAAATCCTCAACTCCAAGAAAATCAGTCTAAATCCATTATGGAGTGGATTAAGAAAGCTATGACCTAGAAGACCAGTCTCAGGAAACAGTAAACTGGCTGGGTGACCAGGTCAAAGTATATGCTTTCCATAAGACTTTCCTAGATAAGTTTTGACCCTACTGGGGTGAGAATCCTCCCAGTTACATAGGCTTGTAGTCTTGGAGTCATTCTAGACTCTTCTTTCTTCCTCTATCTCTACATTTGAATAACAAATCAAATTAACTAAAATTAACTAAACAAATTAGCTAAACAAATCAAAAGTTGCAAAATCTTCTAAATTCTACTTCTATAAAATCTCCTGCATAGCTACCACCCCCATTCAGCCCCTCATCATTGCTTGCCTGGATTATTGCAATAGTTTTAAAATTAATTTCCTTGCTTCTAATCTTTGTCTTCTTCAAACTATCGTCTACACAGTTGCCAAAATAATCTTCCTAAGCAAAGGTCTGACCTTGTCACTCTCCTGGTCAATAACCTTCAGTTTCTCCGTATTACCTCTTAAGATAAAATGCAAATTCATCAGCCTGGCATTTAAGGCCCTGCCCTATACTAGTGCAGTCAAATGTACATAGAAAGGGTCAATTCATAAAGGTCCCTGTGGGACACACATTGACTTAGAAAACCACTGATTGTATTTTTTATTTATTTTGTTAAATATCTCCCAATTACATTTTAATCCGGTCAGAGCACTGGTGAGTGTTACTGCTGTAATAGACCCACTGCCTGTTGAAACTTCTGCTCTATACAATTTAGCTTCTAGTCTTATTTCACATGTTTCCTCTTAGTACATTCCATGTTCTAGCTTACTTGGACTTCTAGAAGTTCTCCTAGTTTGGCATCATATCTTCCAGTTATTCCTTTTCATAAGCAGTACCCCATACCTCCCAGAAGAGGGGTCGCCTCTTCTTTTCCCTCTTGTTAATGCTTTCTCCCTCTCCAAACTATCTTGGATTTTACTTCTCTGAAGGCCTGTTCTATGCTCCCAATAGAATGTCAGCTCCTTGAATGTGTGGTCTTTCATTTTTGTCTTTGTATTCCCAGTACATGGTACAGTGCTTAATACATAGTTGACACTTAATAGACATTTGTTAAATTGAATCAAAGAGTCCCTGGTCCCAGACATTTTAATTATACTATTTCTAGATTAAGGGCTTTGAGTAATGAGAAGACTTTTATATGAACTGGCATTAAATGAAAGCCAAACCAAGAGAATGGTGTATATATTGACTATAAGAATATGAATGAACTTAGATTAAATGCAATGACCAGTCTTGGTCCTGGAGGCCAAATGATAGGTAAGGGAAGAGAATAAGCTTAAATTGTTGTTCATTTGGGTCCAACTCTTCATGACCCCATTTGGGGCTTTCTTGGCGGAGATACTGGAGTGATTTGCCATTTTCTTCTCCAACTCATTTCACAAATGAAGGAACTGAGGCAAACAGAGTTAATTGACTTGACCAAGGTCACACAGCAAGTAAGTATCTGAGGCTGAATTTGAACTCAAAAAGATAAGCTTTCTTGATTCTCCCAGTGCTCTATCCACTGTGCCATCTAGCTGTCCAAGTGTTTAAAGCGTTTAAATAGCACCTACAATATGCCAGGCACTGTGCTGAGCACTTTACAAATATTATCTCATTTGATCTTCACAACAAGGTGCTATTATATCTCCACTTTACAGATGAGGAAACTAAAGCAGACAGAAATGAAGTGACTTGTTCAGACTCACAACTAGTTAAGTGTCTGAAGCAGGATTTGAAATCAGAACTATCCTGACTTTGGGACTGGTGTTCTAACCACTGTACCACTAGTGGCCTCCAATGACAAAGCACATTTCTCTGCTTCAGGGTACATAATGTTGTACATTCTGTCAGAAGGGGTCACTGGGTGGATTAGTTTTGTTTAACAGCTTTTTATGTGTTATGTAGGAGGGCTTCCTGCAGGGCAGAGGAGGAAAGATAATAATAAATGAAAATGCTGCTTAAAAAAAGAAAAGAAAAGAAGCAAAAAGCAGGACACCAATAAAACACTTTAGAGCACACAAAAAATAACAACTATAAACAGAAGGCACACAGAGGGGCTGGAGCCCTGGCTCTGAGACAAGACAGCCTCATGGTTTGGCTTCTCCCGATTCCTCCAGCTGCTAGAGGTTCTCACCACAAATTATGTTGTATTTATTTTTGTACATACTTAAGTATGTACATGTCGATTACCCCTGAAGAATGTAGGCTGCTTGAGGGTAGGGGGACTGTTTTACTTCTGTCTTTGTATTCCTAGAATAATACATAGTAGGCAGGTACTAAATGTTTGTTAATTGATTGCTTGACAAGAGGTATCAGCTTCTATCACAAAGGATTAGATTCAGTCAAGGTGGCCCAGGAACTGGTCCAGGGCATAAGCCCATTGATAGTATACCTTTTTTCAAGATGGGTGAAATAAAGTGAGCTACTCCTTAACATGTACTCACATTCACAGGCTAATTCCCTTGAAGGAGACTACTATGAGATTGTTGGGATAAGTCTATGGGACTTTACTACTAAACCAATAGCTCATGAGCCCCCCATGGATGTGTTTCCCACTAACAATCAGTCAATAGATTGTTTCTTAGCAAAAGGTTTTATTCAAATGGCATAGCAACAATAGTAGTTGCAAACACTCCTCCACCCCACTAAATCGGAGGTGTCCTTTCCCACAATTATACAGTGTCGACTCTTCCAGTGGGCTCAAACTTAGGATATAATGGTGGCAAAGGTATAACATTTGTGTGTAGCAAAGGCAACTCACAACTACTGGTTCAACGGATCCTGGAAGTCTTTTTTTTCTTTGTAGAGTCCTCACAAAGTATTCCTCCAATACAGCATTTTTGCTGGTCAGGTTGCTCTAATTGTTCCCAGGGTCTGATCTTCATAGTTATCCATCTTCTCTGCTGTCACAGGTCATACTCCTTAAAGCCGTTTCCTCCCTCAAGAGGCTTTCTCTCTCTATCCATGTCTGTTTGGTATATATGTCTTTGCTCCTTTCTAGATGCAGTGTCTCCTACCAGCCAAGCAACTCCCCTTCAGAGCTATGATTGATATCAGGAGGTTGAGGAGAGAGAAGTTCCCTCCTATCTTTCTCCACAGGCAGCTTCTGTTTTACAATCTCAATTTTTCTTGTCCTCAAACTGTTGGAATTTGTTCAGGGTATATAGCTATTTAAATCTCCGAGGGAAGTGGCTATTTTTTTGCCTAGTTCCCTCCTTGACTCGATCAGAGAGGTGTTTGTACCTTATAAAAGAATCACATGGTGTTACACTTTATTAACACATAAAAACTGCATTATGTGTATCTACTAAGGGAGAAGGGGAAAGGAATAAGGTATGGGAAGAGGACTATCACATCCCTGCTCCCTTATACAATAGGCGTTCCAGGCAAACCAATGACAAAAGTTCTCCCAAGTTACTCCCAAGAACTGACAAAGGCCTAAGATCTCTGTGGAGATGCCTAATATTAACAGCTGTTACCGAGCAACTACCATATAGTAGAAAGAACATTGGATTTGGGGTAATAATAATAATAACTAGCATTTACAGAGTACCTACTGTATGCTAGGCACTTTATAAATATTATCTCATTTAATTCTTACAACAACCTTGCTATTGTGGTGGTGCTGTTAGTATGTCCATTTTACAGGTGAGGAAATGGAGGCAAACAATTTAGGTGACTTGCCCAGGGTCACAGTTAGGAAGTATCTGAGGCTGGATTTGAACTAAGATCTTCCTGATTCTTGGTCCAATATTCTATCCACTATGCCACCTAGCTGCCCCTAAAGGGTCAGAAATAATGATGATGATGACGACGACGATGATAATGACTAATCCTATTCCCATTTTGGACAAGATTACTAAATGCTCAGATCTGAGGAATGCTGTAGATATAGTTCATCTAGATTTTAGCAAAGCATTTGACATATTTGATTTTTTCATGCTACTCTTGTGGAATATGGGCTAGATCAGAAATGTCAGACACATAACTGGCAACACTCCCAAGTCCCTAAATCAGATTTAAATGTAATTGAAAAATATTTAACAAAATAAATAAAAATACAATAGAATATAATGTTAACATCTGGTTTCCAAGGTCAATATGCTGTTTTCAGGAATCCTTATGTGACCTCATTTTTATTATTTAGACACCACTGGTCTAGATAATAGTACAAATAGATGTATTCAGAACTATTTGAATGGTTGGCTACAGAGAGCCATCAGTACTGGTTTGGCCTCAACTTGGAAGGAGTTAATGAGTGAAATAAGGTGAGTATAGCAGACCCTACAGCTCCTCTACAATCTGAACTCCAATAGAGTACTTCTGGGTCCTGTGTGTGGCCCTGTGCTGTTGAACATTTTTTAACAGTGACTTGGATAAAGGCATGGATGGTATGCTCATCAATCTGCAGAAGACACGAAGTTGGAAGAGAAAACTAATATACAGGATAACAGGGAGAAAAATGAGAAAGCTTTTAGTAGACTAGAGCAGTGGTTTCCAAACTTTTTGATCTCAGGATCCCTTTACACTCTTAAAAATTATTAAGGAGGCCCTAAAAAGCTTTCATTTAAGTGGGTAATATTATAAATATCTTAGTATTATTATGAAGACAATTTTGAGTTAGGGATCCCCTGGAAGGTCTTTGAGAACCATTGAACTAGGATGTTGAGTTAAATCAAACAAAATGAAACATCATAAGGACACATGTAAGGCTTTTACCTGAGTTTAAAAAAAATCAATTTCACAAGTACATTAAGAGACAGAGGTTTTAGTAGACTGCAAATTCAACATGAATGAATAGGGGGTTATGGAGGCCAAAAAACCTAATGCAAACTGGAGAAGAAATAGTATCCAAGCCTAGAAAAGTAATACTTCCATTGTAGTCTTCCATGGCCAGACTACATCTGGAGGACTGTGCTCAGTTTGGGGTACCACATTTTAGGAAGAACACCAATAAACTGGAGATCAAGATACTGAAAGACTTCAGGGTTTTGACATATGAAGATCAGAAGAAGGAACTGGGATGTTTAGCTATTTAGCTGAGAGATGAGAAAACTTGGGGGTAACGGGCGTAGGAATAATACATGACAGGCTGTCTTCAAATATCTGAAGGACTGTCAGACAGAAAAGAGAATACTCATCTTGCTTGACCTCCAGAGATTAGAACTAGAAGCAGTTGGTAGAAATGACCAAAAGGCAAGTTTAGTTTTGATATAAAGAAAAATGAACAATTAACTCAATCTAAAAGTGAAATTGTCTGCACAGGAAGTTGTGGGTTCCCCTTCATTTGAGATATTCAAGCAAAAGAAAGATTGGAGGCTATTACTCTCAGTCCATAGAGAGATTTCAGAGGGTCTATGAATTTGGATGGGGATGGGGAACTCTAATGAAAATTTAGCATTTCCTTCAATTAAATTCCTTCACTTCCAAATATTATGCTGAAAAGGGATCCATAAACTTTCCCAGACACAAAAAAAGTGAAGACCTTATGGAGTTGGATGATCAATTGTTGGGCACATTGTAGAAGCAGATTTTTTGTTTTAGATTGGATGAGACAGCCGATCCTTTCTAGTTCTAAATTCCTGAAGCTCCTTTCAGTTCTAAAATTCTCTGAATTCTCCAAAATCCCATTTTATAAATAGCCTTCAAACAGTGGAAGGTGAACAGGAAAGGTTCTATAGCTTTTGTTTGCTTTCTCATTTTTCTGAAACTCAGGAAACAATTAGAGGCAGGGTGGGGTGGCTGAAAGATTACTAAATTTGGAATCAGAAGACCTAGGTTCAAATTTTGTTATTTACTTAATACTTGTGCCAGTTTAAGTCAATTTGCTTCTCTAGGTCTCAGTTTCTTCATTTGTAAAATGGTGGTGGGGGTGGGGAAGTAGATCCAGAAGATCTCTAAATCCCAAGATGAGCCCAATGATTCAGAAATTGTAAAAGAACCCAGAAGCCATCCCATCACTCCCTGAGGTCTGATGGAGCATCAGAAATTCCACTGATCAGAAATAATCACAGTTCTGATTCATCAGCATCTGAATGAAATGCAGACCTTTCCAACAGATGTTATCATTTCTCAAAGGAGTCTTAAAGATTATCCCCTCTCCATCCCAAATATTATACTATTCCTTGCGTGGTGAATACACAGAATGTGCTGGAGCCAGCTCTCGCTGGCCCGAAGTTCTGATTGTTAAATTTTCAAAATAAACATTTACGGAGCAGCTAGGTGGCACAGTGGATAGAGCACCGGCCCTGAAGTCAGGAGGACCTGAGTTCAAATCTGGCCTCAGACCAAACACTTGACACTTACTAGCCGTGTGATCCTGGGCAAGTCACTTAACCCCAATTGCCTCGCAAGAAAATAAATAAATAAATAAACATTTACACCTCAGAGATCAACTACAAATAGGGTTCAATCTATTGTTTTGTTAATTGTCTCAACTTAAGAAAGTGCTAACAATACAGATCAAACTTAAAAATTGTGTGCATACATTTTTCTTTATTTTTTTCTTTTTTCAAGACAGCTATTTGTTAAACATTTACCAGTATACCCCTGAGTAGATGGGACAGTTTGTTAGGCACTGTTTCAAGATGACCTCTAGGGAATCGTGTGGCTGATCAGAGAGGGATTGCAGGGATTTCTTTGCTGGTGCTGAGGTAGGATTCTCTTGCTTTGCCCTTGTTTGGATCTGGGTCACAGTTCTAGGTAGTGATCCTGGGGTGAGGAAGAGCACTGGTGTGGTGGAGCTTGTAGTGGTGATGGAAAGGGAATCCTCCTCACAGTTCCAAGGGAGAAAAGAGTGCTTGTGGACACTCATAGACCAGAGCACAGGCCAGGAAAGGAGTAAAACCTCGCCCTTGATCATACCATCTTGGAAGAACTGAAAATTTACAGGTCCCTAGAAGTATCTCTGAAAACATCTGCACAAAACCCCCAAAACTTGGAACAGTATATTCTCCACACTGGAAGCAGACTCCTACCTTAACAAAGAGTTTAAAACTCAAGTAATTGGCTGAGAACATGAGCAAACTGAGCAAAAAAGTCAGACCATACAATCTTTCTTTTGTGACAAAGAAGATCAAAACATACAACCAGAAGAAGACAACAAAGTCAAAGCTCCTACATCCAAAGCCTCTAAGAAAAACATGAATTGGTCCCAGACCATGGAAGAACTCAAAAAAGATTTTGAGAAGCAAGTAAGAGGGCAGAGCTAAGATGGCGGAGTAAAAGCAGTGACTTGCTTGAGCTCTCCCCCAAACCCCTCCAAATACCTATTAAAAATGGCTCTAAAAAAATTCTAAAGCAGCAGAACCCACAAAAAGACAAAGTGAAACAAATTTCCAGCCCAAGACAACCTGGATGGTTGATCGGAAAGGTATATTGCGCCAGGCTGGGAGACGAATGCAGTTTGGCATGGGCATGCAGGCCTCAGCGAACCTGGAGCAGGCCTCAGAGAACTAAATGGCGGGCAGCTGTGATGGTTTCCAGAACTCTCAACCCACAAATGCCAAAGACAATTTAGAAGGTCAGTGGGAAAAGTCTGTGTCTGTGGTGAGAGAGAGAAGCGCAGCAGTCTCAGCTCCAGTCCCTGAGCCCAGCCCCAGGGTAGTGGCTGCCTCCTGAGCTTCTGACCCACAGACTGAGGGGGAATTGAGTGGCTGATCAGAGGGGCATTGCAGGGATCTCTCTGCTGGTGCAGGATTCTCTTGCTTTGCCTGTGCTTGGATCTGGGTCACAGTTCTTGGTAGCGGTCCTGGGGCAAGGAGGAGTGCTGGCATGGTAGAGCTTGTAGTGGCAGTGGAGAGGAAATCCTCCTCACAGTTCCAAGACAGAAAAGAGTGCTTGTGGGACCAGAGCACAGGCCAGGAAAGAAGTAAACACTTCGCCCTTGATCATAGCACCTTGGAAGAACTGAAAATTTATAGGTCCCTAGAAATATCTCTGAAAACATCTGCATAAAACCCCTGAAGCTTGGGACAGTACATTCTCCACACTGGAAACAGACCCCTACCTTAACAAAGAGTTTAAAACTCAAGTAATTGGCTGGGATCATGAGCAAGCATCAAAAAAAGAGTCAGACTATATTATCTTACTTTGGTGACAAAGAAGGTCAAAACATACAACCAGAAGAAGACAACAAAGCCAAAGCTCCTACATCCAAAGCCTCCAAGAAAAATATGACTTGTTCCCAGGCCATGGAAGAGCTCAAAAAGGATTTTGAGAAGCAAGTAAGAGAAGTAAAGGAAAAACTGAGAGTGATGCTAAAGGAGACCCAAAAAAATACTGAAGAAAATAACACCTTAAAAAATAACCTAACCCAAATGGCAAAAGAGGTTCAAAAAGCCAATGAGGAGAAGAATGCCTTAAAAAGCAGAATTGGTCAAATGGAAAAGAAAGTCCAAAAGCTTACTGAAGAAAATATTTCCTTAAAAATTAGAATGGAAACTTAGATTCTTATAATCTAGCCATGGGCTTAGATTCTTAAAATCTAGCCAATAGCTCACTAATGTTCAGACTCCTTAAGAGTCTGCCCAATATGACAGATGTTCTGATAAATCTTATCTTTGACTGAAAGAAGACTTAGGTCAAATTCTTTCGGGCAGGATCCATGTGTTATGATTTTGGGGTCCCAGTACCCCTAAACTTCATCATTTTGGTGGCCCGTATGGGGAAACTGCCTAACCCCAAGTTCTTCTCCAGCCAAAACTGGAAGGTATGCAAGCCTCACACCTCCCTTCCTTTCTTGCTCTGCAGTTGGGGTCGCTCTCCAAGCACCAAGGCTTAGAGGTGCTTTTCAGGCAGACAGTTATGAGACTGTCTAGCACTCAGCCTGACACTCTCAGGCTCTTGGTCCACTGGGTTGGTTCAAGGCCATGGATCTGGGTACACCTTCCACAGCATAGAGGACAAGGACAGATGCCCTATCAGGAAGTATATGTCCAATTCTGTCAGTTCTCTTGGTGCTAGGGAATTGGGAATTTCAGCTGTTTTTTGGTTCCCTGAGGTTTACTTACTCCTTTCCCTCTACACCCGTGAATCCTTCTTCATGGAGGTTACAGGGAAAAGTTAAAACAGCTAAAAATATCTTGGCAGAGTTTGGAGGTTTTGAGATTGATCATTAAGGAGTTTTGAAACTCCTCCTTACAGCCCTGGTCACTCCTTTCTCCCACTCCCTTCCCTTGAGTCAAGAGGGTATGTTAACCCCTCTCATAGGAGAAGAGAGTTTCACCCTTTACCCCTCACCTTTGATTTTGCCTTCTCCCACCTGGGAAAGGAAGGAAGGGGGAGGGGCAGCAGCTACCACTTGGGTTCCACTGGCAATGGCCTTGGGTCCTGGGGCAACCTTTGTCTGGAAGCATCACCCAGGTTCAGCACATCCTGCTCAAGGTAAAGAAGCTGGCCTCTGAACTTGAACTCTGGTAAGCACGCTCTTTTTAAATTTATAGTTTTAACTGTTAATGATGAGATGTTGATTCTCTGTGTAAAGTAATTTGGAAGTGCATTTAACAAAACTGAAGTCACCTGATTGGTAATGGGTTTGTTTCAAGTTTCAAATTGGTGAACTTTTTGTATCAGTTATGTCAAGCAACTTTTCATAATTTGTTTACTGCTAAAATAATTTGGCTATTATTGGCTATTGTAGTGTAAACTAGCCAAAAAGGTTTTTTGGGTTATGTATGACTTGATGAGAATTTGCAAGTGTATAGAAATCTGTAATGATTGACTTTTTATGCCAGGCTAAATTTAAGCTTGAGATGTAAATCCTGGAAAGTTTTTCCTAAGCTATGATTAGTGAAATTTGCTGTTTGAGGAAAAAGCTTATAGGATTGTATTTTGAGTTGTCTGATGAATCATAATCCATTGATAATCAATAATCCACCATCTGAGAGAAATGCCACAAGTTACTCAGAGAATGTGAAACTGGTGGGAAGTCAGCATGGAGAAAAGCTGAGAGGACAACTTTTAGCCTCAGTCTAAGATGGAATCCTCCTGGCTCAGTTTCCCCATTATATTCCTTTGAAAGGGAATTTTACCCGCCTGGCTATTCCTGAGTTTGGCTATGAGTTTGGATTTGATACTGCATGGTTGGAAAACTGAATTATCTGAATCCAAACAGAGCTAAGGATGTTTTATCCTCTCAAAGTTTGACCCTAAATCTAGTCTCTGCTTTATATCTGGGTCCTGCAGTTTTTTCTGTCAGATTTGTGTCTTCTAGACTACAAGTCATTCACCTACAGTTGGTAGTAAACAGTGGGTACCAGCCAATGTCCCCCCATCATTCCCTGGATGCAGCCTGCACTTGGTTCCAGTCAACCTCCTCTTTGGGACGCCCTCAAAGCAGGGACAGCTCTATTCCCCTTGCCGGTAGGAAGCAGTTTCAGAAGCCAAGATCTTCCCAAACAAATGGGAATTTGGGGCTCATTTGTTTGAGGGGGGAAGAATGAGAATGGGATCTAGATCCCAAAAAGGAAAAACCCTAAACTTTCCCACAAGGCCAAATCTCTGGTGTTCCCCTGAGGCTATAATCCTATCAACTGACCTTTCATTGTGGACCTCCCTATGGCCCCAGGCCACTTCCCCCCCTTGATCCTATCTAGGCTCCATTCTCCCTTGGCCGCTTGGTCCAGGTCCCTGGAATTCTATTAGCTCATAGACCACTTGGCCACTCCTAGATCCCTCTCATAGTCTTAATGTATATAAGATCCATCTTGTCTTCATTAAGGTGCTTAGATTCTTAAAATCTAGCCAATAGCTCACTAATGTTCAGATTCCTTAAGAGTCTGCCCAATATGACAGATGTTCTAATAAACTTTGTCTTTGGCTGAAAAAAAAAATTAAAATGGAGCAAATGGAAGCTAATGACTTTATGAGAAATCAAGACATTGTAAAACAAAACCAAAAGAATGAAAAAATAGAAGACAAGGTGAAATATCTCATTGGAAAAACAACTGACCTGGAAAATAGATCCAGGAGAGAGAATTTTAAAATTATTGGACTATCTGAAAGCCATGATCAAAAAAAGAGCCTAGACATCATCTTTCAAGAAATTATCAAGGAAAACTGCCCTGATATTCTAGAACCAGAGGGTGAAATATAAACTGAAAGAATCCACCAATCACCTCCTGAAAGAGATGCTCAAAGGAAAACTCCTAGGAATATTGTAGACAAATTCCAGAGTTCCCAGGTCAAAAAGAAAATGTTGCAAGCAGCCAGAAAGAAACAATTCAAGTATTGTGGAAACCCAATGGGGATAACATAAGATTTAGCAGCTTCTACATTAAGGAACCAGAGAGCTTGGAATATAATATTCCAGAGGTCAAAAGAGATAGGATTACAACTAAGAATCACCTACCTAGAAAAACTGAGTATAATCCTCCAGGGGAAAAAATAGCCATTCAGTGAAATAGAGGACTTTCAAGCATTAGTGGTGAAAAGATCAGAGCTGAATAGAAAATTTGACTTTCAAATACAAGACTCAAGAGAAGCATGAAGAGGTAAACAGGAAAGAGAAATCATAAGGGACTTATTAAGGTTGAACTATTTACATTCCTACATGGAAAGATGATATTTGTGACTCATGAGACCTTTGTCAGTATTAGGGTAGTTGGAGGGGAAAAAAATTCTATGTAGACAGATAGATAGATAGATAGGTAGGTAGGTAGAGGACACAAGGTGAGTTGAAGATGAAGGTTTGATATCTAAAGAATAAAATTAAGGGGTGAGAGAGGATTATACTGGGAGAAGGAGAAAGAGAGAGGTAGAATGGGGTAAATTATCTCACATAAAACAGTGGAGGGGAAGCAGGGGAAGGTGAGAGGGAATGAGTAAATCTTACTCTCCTCGGATTTGGCTTAAGGAGGGAATGGGTATGGAAATCTATCTTGCCCTATAGGAAAATAGGGGGTAAGGGGATAAGAGAGCAGGGGGATGATAGAGGGGAAAGCAGATTGTGGGAGGGGGTAATCAGAAGCAAACACTTCTGAGGAGGGACAGGGTCAAAAGAGAGAATAGAATAAATGGAGGGCGGGATAGGATAAAGGGAAATATAGTTAGTTTTTCACAATATGCCTATTATGGAAGTGTTTTGCATGACTATACATGTATAACCTGTATTGAGTTGCTTGCCTTCTCAACGAGGGTGGATAGGGAGAGAGGAAAGTGAGAAAATTTGGAAGCCAAAGTTTTAAAGACAAATGTTAAAAATTGTTTTCACGTGCAACTGGGAAATAAGATATACAAGCAATGGGGCATAATTTATTCTGCCCTACAGGAAAATAGAAGGGGAAGGAGATAAGAGAAGGGAGGTGATAGAAGGGAGGGCAGATTAAAGGAAGGGGTATTCAGAATACATGCTGTTTTGGGGTGAGGGGAGAGACAACATGAGGAGAAAATTTGGAACTCAAAATCTTGTGGAAGTAAATGTTGAAAACTAAAAAAAAATTAATAATAAAAAAAGAAAAAAAGAGAAAAAGAAAAAAAACTGGGTAAAGTATCCTACCAAATTGCTTTTTATGATAAAATATGGTTGTGATACCTAAAACAAGAGAAAGCAAAACCAGAGAAAGAAAATTAGGGACCTATTTTTAATGAGTATAAATACAAAAAATATATATAAAATATGAGCAAGAAGATTACAGTAATCTCTTTCAGAGTTCATATACTATGACCAGGCAGGATTTATAAAAAGGAATGAAAGGCTGATGATTATATATATATATATATATACTTTTTTTTTTTTTTTAAAGATGACCTGTAGAGCCTGGCTGAAAGCATCCATTCCTACTACAAGGGACCACTGTGGGTTGGGAGGATTTGGAGTCAGAATACTGAAGTTATAAGAGCCTTGATGACCTGCATGAACTTGGGAATTTTAATGCAATTTAACAAGCATTTATTAAACACTTGCTGTATGCCACAGCAACAGGCAATGTGGCATACTGGCTCCAGGGATCTCTTTGGAAGTCAGGAATACTTAGAATTAAGTTCTGCCTCTCTACACACTTCCTTTGTGACTGGGCAAAGCAATTAGCTTTTGGTGCCCCCAGGCATAGCCTAAACTCTAAATTGCATTTGACACTCTCTGATCTGTCTGTATAAAGAGAATTTCAATACAAAGAGTTCCCTGTTATGGTTCAGCCATTTCAGTCATGTCAGACTCTTGGTGATCCCATTTGAGGTTTTCTTGGTAAATATACTGGAGTGGTTTGCCATTTCCTTCTCCGGCTCATTTTACAGATGAGGAAACTGAGTAAAAAGAGTTAAATGACTTGCCCAGAGTCACTCAGCTAGGAAGTGTCTGAGGCAGGATTTGAACTCAGGAAGATGAGTCTTCCTGACTACAGGCCTGGCGCTCTGTGCACTATGGCACCACCTAGTACCCTAAGGAGTTCCCTTTTCCCTACATTTATGAAATCACAATTAAAAGGGGGGAAAAATGTGTGAAGCTGTGTTACATAATGAGGGTGCAAAGGGAGGTTACTTTATGTCCTCGGACTTCTCCTTCCTCATCTGTAAAACAGGAGAGTAGACTAAATGTTTCCCAATATTTCTTCCAGTCCATCTGTTTTCCCTTGTCCAAGGCAGCCTGCTCTTGGAGAATCCATGAAAACAGATTCTCCTTTCCAATGACATGGAAGAATATTTTGACACAGTTCCATCAGAACTCTCTGAGGCCTAAGAATTCTTGCACCCCTCCTCCCCAGCATCTCTGGGTGATTCTCAATTCTTCCACAGCCGCTACTTGATCTAGATCAGTCCATGGCCAACTGGGAGAGATGATATCACTAAGAAACTCTTTTCTTCTCTCTCAAACAGGCATTTTTCTAATTTCCTGTAGAGATAGTGTCCTCTGAGGTGTTGAAAAGCCAAACTAATATGTATGCATACTGTCACATCTGCAGAAGAGACCGAGTGCTCCCCTGCCTACACAACCACAAAGAGTTTAAGAAAATCCCAGAAAACATTTTCTTGGAAGCCAGAGGTATTACACAGCTCTAAGAGCATGACCAACTATTCAAAATGACCGTATCAAATGCTGCAAGTTTTCCATTCTTCTCCCTTGGGAACCCCACACAGATCTAAATAAAGATCCAGACCTCTTTCAGTCTCCCAAAATTCAGATGAGTGGGAGCAGGCATTAGCTTTCAAATCATGACCTAGCTGAGGTCATAGCCATCAACATATCGAATTAATATGGAGAGTCTCTCCAGAATGAATTACCTCTCCAGCCTGGAAGGTATACTCTGATTCATCCTACCCTCCCTATGATGCAACATTGCCTTACTCTGGGGTTTAAGATCCTCTACTTTAATCTGTGTTTAATTTTATATCTCAAGCTCCCATGTTGGAGCTCTCCATTCTAGCCAAACTGATCTACTCACTGTCTCAAACACACCTTATGCTGCCACATCTCAACACCATCATGCACTTCTGCTTAGAAGGTCCTTCCTGCTTTTCTCTGCCTACCACGTATCCTTTCCGTCCTTCAGGGGCCAGCTTGTGTCTCATCACCTCTTTGAAGCCTTGTCTGACCATGTCTCCCTGTTCTCAACTACTGTAGCACTGACAATTTGTCCCACTTCTGTGGCATTTATCAGTGCAATTTTGCAGTTAGCTACACTCTTACGGATGTAAAATATAAATATAAATTCATTCTACAATATAATATTAATTATAACATAAACAAAATATAAACTCACTCTAATCAATGAATATAGGATCATAGATTTAGTTGCAAGGAACCTTAGAGGCAATCAATTTCATTTTACAGATAAAGGAACTGAGGCACAGAGAAGTTAAATTGCTTGTCCAAAGTCACACAGCTAGTGTCTGAGGTGGGATTTAGAGCCAGGCCTTCCTGACTACAATCCAGAGCTTTATCTACCGTATCATATTGCTTCTCAAATGTTTCACAGTAAAGTTAAGACACTAGAACCAAACCCTACTTGTAAAGTTGCTTTTTATTATATCTGTAACACTGTTCCTGTAGAAACAACTGCCTCTAATAAATTTTACCTAACAGTATGTTTTCCCCAGGCAGCTAGGTGGCTCAGTGGATAGAGTGCTGGTCTTGGAGTCAGGAAGACCTGAGTTCAAATGTGGATTCAGACACTTAATAGCTGTGTAACCCTGGGCAAGTCACTTAGCCATTTACCTCAGTTCCTCATCTGTAAAAATGAGCTGGAGAGGCAGCTAGGTGGCACGGTGGATAGAGCACTGGCCCTGAAGTCAGGAGGACCTGAGTTCAAATCCGGCCTCAGACCAAGCACTTGACATTTACTAGCTGTGTGACCCTGGGAAAGTCACTTAACCCCAATTATCTAAAAATTTAAAAAAATGAGCTGGAGAAGGAAATGATAAATCACTCCAGCATCTTTGCCAAGAAGACTCCAAATGGGGCCAAGAGAGTCAGACACGACTGAAACAACTCAGCAGCAACAATAGACAGTAGATATTTCTATTCGTCTTATCTTCCTATGAATTTTATAAACTGTCAGAGGGCAGGTACCATGTCTGAAATTTCTTTGGTTCTGAGTGATGCAGTAGATAATGTCAGGTTTGAGTCAGAAAGACCTGAGTTTGAATCTTGTCTCAGAAACTTGCCAGCTGTGTGACCCTAGAAAAAACACTGAACCTCTGTCTGCCTCAGTTTCCTCTTATTTAAGATGGGCAAAATAGTAATACCTACCTCCCATGGTTGTTGTGAGGGGCCAAATGAGATAATGTATATAAAGTGCACTTTGCAAACTTTTTCACGCTATAATAATGCTCACTAGTATTTCTTGTATGCCTCTTAACATTTCACCAAGTCATTGTACAGAGCAGTCACTCAAATACTTCTGAGCTGGTTGACTAATGTTCCTCCTTCCCTTATGTCCAGACCTCCCATCTCTAAGTCAAAACAACTATGTATATGCTCTTACTAAATTTCTTCCAGAACCAAACCCCATTCATGGTTTTTGCATTTCTACAAACTTTCTGCTTTATCCCACATCCTTCTGTCTTAACATAAAGAGATTTGCCCACAGTGTTGCCCCAAAGCAGACAAACATAATCCCTACCCTCTGTTCAGGTGGTGAGAGAATATGTCAAAGATGGAGTGGATAGTACTCTGTAGATACCACAGCCTTAACATATATTACATTTGATATATATATTAGCCCCACACATGACAACTCTGTGGATCTGGAAGTACAGATATTATTATCCTGATTTTACAAATAGAATGAGCAATTGGTTCCAGATCAGATAGCTAAAGAAGGAATAAAGCCAGAGACCCAGCCCAGGCCTCTGGACTCCAAAGCCAGTGTTCTTTCTGTACTAGGCTGTTCCTGTACTAAGCTATTTTCCAAATGATTCATGTTCACCTCAAAGTTACATTCCTTTGTTAAGACAAACAAATTGAGATTGAAACTACAAGCTGCTCGAAGGCAGAAAATGTAAGTTGTTTTGGTCTTCGGATTTTCAGCCTCAAGCACAGCATTATGTACATGGCAGGTTGAATTCAACTTTGTTGAATTGAATTGAATTGTACTAAAGAATGCCAAATGTTTTCATCAATAGTCCTGCCATTGGGTTATGAAAAAAGACTAGAATACACCCACACATTCTGTCTATTTGTCCGTGGAAACACGGCCAGCCTTAGACAAGGCATTGGCATTAGACGTTAGACAAAGTGTTGGCATTCTGTCTCACGCTGCCAGTCTCTCTTTTCTGCATAATTCATCTTCTTCTTGTCCTTCTCCTTCTGCCTTAGGGTCAGCTCCCTCCCTTGGCATCAAGTAGCCACTGTCCAGTTTTTAACCTCATTCTCTCAAACAAAACAAGATATTCTCCCCCACCCTTAAAAAGTTTTCACTTGGAAAATATAATAAAAAGAAAGTGAAGAAAACTTGGCTGTACTAGCTAGTGACTATGTAACCCTGAACAAGTCACTTAAACTCTGAATGGTCCCTAGGAAACCCTCTCAAACCATAAATTGCAGAGAAAGAACTGATCTGCTTTGGGGGAAGAAGTTCCTCACCTGGAATTTCCTATATTGATGAAATCAAAGGTCCAGTTAAAATAGAAATAAAAATAAAAAGCCTTCATGCGATCTCCTCAAGCTATTGTCCTACATCTCTCCTACCTCTTATAGCCAAACTCCCAGAATTAGCTGTCTTACACTCAGGGCCTTCATTTTCTTACCATTCATATTCACATTTCAACCCCTCATGATCTGGTTTCTGACCTCATCACTGAATTAAAACAACTCTCCACAAAGTTACCAATGATCTATTAATTGCCAAATCCAATGGCTTTTTCACAGTCCTGGTCCTCCTTGACCTCTCTGCTGTTGATCAGGTTTTTTTCCCCATAATCCCTCTCTTCCTTGGGTTTTCACAACCCTGCTCTGCCTGATGGTTTTCTTCCTACCTGTCTGGCCACCCCTTCTACGTCTCCTTTGTAGCATCATCATTCTTTTTCCACTCTGCACCCCCTACATGGATGCAGGCCTTTGTCTCAGATCCTCTTCTATTCTCTTATAATCTCTTGGTGATCTCCTAAGCTCTGCTGGGTTCAACTATTACCTCACTCCCTTGAATTCCATTCCCACATCCCCAGCAGCAATACTGGACAGCTCCACCTGGCTATCCCATTGTTCGTGTTCAGTCCTGTGACTCTGTGACCTCATTTGGGTTTTTTTTGGCAAAGACACTGGAGTGGTTTGCCATTTCCTTCTTCAGCTCATTTTCCAGATGAGGAACTGAGACAAACAGGGTTAAGTGACTTGCCCAGAGTCACACAGCTAGTAAGTATCTGAGGCTAGATTTGAAGTCAGAAAGATGAGTTTTCCTGACTCCAGGCCCAGTACTCTATTCACTGCGCCACCTGCCTGCCATAGATGTCCTGTAGACATCTCAAATTCAACAGGTGCAAAACAAAAATCATATCTTTCCTTCTGCAAATTTCTTTCTTCATTTCTGAAGACAACACCATCATCTTTCATCTTTCAAATTACTTGTGTTCCCATCCTCCACGCAGTTGCCAAATTCCTATTCCTAAAGCACAAGTCTGACCATGTCACTTCCCTACTCAGGGGGCTTTCATGACTTCATTTGCCCCCAGGATGTAATACAGACTATACTGTTTCTTTTTAAAGTTCTTGACAGTCCCATCCCAACTACCTTTCCAGGCCTGTTATGTATTATTGTCTTTCACATACTCTATTTCCAGCCAAACTGGTCAGCTGTGTTCTTCCTCCTTTGCACAACCTGTCTCCCATGCCTAGATTACAAGCCATCACCTCTGATTCACAGAATGACTTTCTTGTTGTTGTTAAGTCATATCTAACTCCTTGTGACCCCATTTGGTGTTTTCTTGGCAGAGATGCTGAAGTGTTTTGCTATTTCCCTCCCCAGTTCATTTTACAGATGAAGAAACTGAGGCAATCAGGGTTAAATGACTTGCCCAGGGTCACATACCTAGTAAGTATCTGAAGCCAGATTTGAACTCAGGCCTTCATGACTCCAGGTCTGGCACTCTATCCACTGAGCCACCTAGCTGGTCTAGTCACAGAATGACTATCTTCCTTTAAAATCCATTTCAAGTACTAACTCTTACAAAAAATCTATCCTGATTCCCCTAATAGCTATCACTCTACCCCATGCCCAGAAATCACTCAGTATTTTGCAGTCCCTCTCCTCACCTGAGAAAGTAAGTGCCAGGAGAGGGGGACATCTTTGTTGCACAGAGCAGACACTTAATAAACGCATTTTGAATTTTACTCTTATTGGTTGTTTAATTATATTTTATACCAAATGTCTTTTCACTTGATATTCCTTCCAAATATTTGCATTTGAAGCCATTGTACTCTGGCCTTAAAGTGCTATACAAAGGTTAGCTATTAGCTTGTTATTATCATATCTCATATCCACATCACCTTCCCTCTCCCAATCATTTTTTCATCATTGCATCATCTCCCCCACCCCCCACCCCCCAACCCCCCGCAGTTAGCACAGGGGTACGTGGCAAGCTAGACAAATATGAATGGGACATGGAATTGCCTATTACTAAAGTTTTCCCATTCAGACAACTCCATGAAAGGACCAGATAGTACACAGAGGATTGGTCTAGAAGTCAGAGGTCAGTTTTGACATCAAGACTTTCCCCATTGAGGTTTCGATATGTCACAGGTTGGCATAAGAAATTAAATGGGAGTTTGGGGGAGTTTTGCAGAAAACACAGACATTAGAAGGCTAACAGATGACACAGAGCCTACAATCAAACACTTAACCCAAATTTTACAATAAGGTACTGCAAACAGCCTACAGAAGAAAAAGAAAAAATTCAGACTTCTTCTCTGATACTGAAGGGAGGGCCAAAAAATTTTATGTGGATTTTCCAGATCTTGGGGGGTACCATGCCCCTAACCCCTGTGATGTGAAAGGGATAATTATATAATTCAGAGGTAACCATTCTGGTTTAGAGTAAAAAAAAAAAATCTGAGTTGAAATCTTGTCTTTGCCGATGATTAACTGTCTTGGCTTTGACAAGTTGCTTTATCTTCACTGCTTAGAACAGTGCCTGGCATATAGTCAGAGCTTAAGAAATGCTAGTTAAGTGACTGACTCTCTTTACATCTGAGTCTGTAAATTGAAGAATTGGGCCAGATACCCACTGAGATCCTTTCCAGCACTAAATCTATGATTCTATGAAGTGAGTTCTAGACCCAGCTCTGGCACCAACTGGCTGTGTGACCCTGGGCAAGTAATTTAATCTAACTGGAGCTCAGTTTCCTTGTCTGTAAAATAAGGGGTCTGGGACGAGATGATTTCTAAGATCTCTTTCAGCTCTATGACTCAGAATTTTCATCTAGGACTGTCTTCCCCTATCTCCTAAGTAAATATTGTCTTTGTAGCTGTAATGGCAGGGCTTCCACATGAAGGTCAGTCAGGGAAACTTTTATCTTTGTAGGATGGAGGAAAAAGTGTTAAGACAGGAATAAGGAGAACTTTCCCCACCCATAGCTCTATCCCACAATTATTCCTTGTTCATGGCTAGAGTTTTGTTGCCCTTTAGTTATGTGACCTTGAGTAAGCTACTTAAACTCTATTATCCTGTTTCCTTATTCTGTCAGATGGGAATAATATCTGCCTCCTTAAATTATAGAACCATCTTAGGAACTTCAAAAGACACAGTATAAAAGTACTTGAAAAGTGTTAAGGGTTGGAATATCTCCAATAGCACCAATACTTTGCATACACAATAACACATTCAGATGCAACTTCCCTCACAACTCTAGGATTACAGAGATTTAGTGCATAAATGTGTGCATACATAGATACATATATGTATATATACACACATGTATATGGAATATATGTGAATACATGTAAATGATGATGCGTGTAAATGATACATGTAAATAATTTGTCCTTTCCTCAGTTTGGGAAAACATCTTCTATCTCTAAGATTTAGTACCTCAGCAAGCTGTCTGAAACACACAGAAAGGTGTGAGTTGCAGAATTGCAACCTGAGTCTTCCAGACAAGGAAATTGAGGCCCAGTGTGGTTAAGTGAGCTGGTGGCAAGGGTGCCCACTAGGATATGAGTTCAGGTTTTCCAAATCCAAGACCAGCGTTCTTTCCACTCCACTCCTTCATGTATGTCCCAGACAGAATTAACTGCTGTAAAACCTCTGCAATTTGCTGTTGATTTTTTCCCTGACCATTCCATCTTCTGCACAATAAAAATGACCACAGCCTCTAGAATATAGAAATAACAATAGACTTAGAGTAAATAACAGCTGACAATTATATAACACTTTACGGTGCTTTGCATTCTTTGGCCATTTGATCCTTACAAAAATCCTATGAGATAGATGCTTCATCTCCATTTTACTGATATGGAAACTAAGGCTCAGAGAAGTTAGGTGACTTGGCCAAGGGCACACAACCAGTATCTATCTGAGGTGGAGAATTTGAACCCTTCCTGAGGCCAAGTCCAACACTCCATCCACCATGCCAGAAGTAAGTAAAGCTCTATTTCAAAATTCCTTCATCCTTCCTTTTCTCCCCTTACAGGATTTAAACTATATAACTTTAGGTAAGGTCTGAGATACTTAAGATGCAACCTATCATCTTCCACACCAAGGGGATACATGCAATTGCTCTGACAACTTTTAAAATGTTTCAGTATTCTCCCTCAGTCCTTGGTTAGAACTTGCCTTCCTTTCCATTAGAAGTTAAAACAAGCTCCTTGAGGGCAGGAGGAGGAGGAAGAGGAGGAGAAGGAAGAGAAGAAGAAAAAGAAGAAGGTGGAGAAAGAGGAGAAGGAGGAGGAGGAGGAGGAGGAGGAGGAGGAGAGAGACAGAGAGACAGAGACAGAGAGAGACAGAGATGCATCTAGGGTACCCCTGCCCACTATTCAGACTATGGGAGAACTCTTGGGTGTGAGAACTCCCTCCACCAATGCCTATTGAAATCCTCTATGACTTAAAACAGTGGCTACAAGAAAAGTCACTCGCTAGCCCTTACATCATGCTACTTTCTTCAGTTAAGTCGCTATACCATATTCTGATTACTGATAGTGAGTCCCACATGCCCTTTCTGCTTTTTACAAGGCAGTGACTCTTCCTGTCCCACCCCCCCCCCCCGCCCCCAACCCCAGCCTTTCAGTCTCTTTCAAGGCACCCAACCCCCAGGTCCTGTGGTGAGAACCTCTAGCCACCACCACTTCTCAAGACAAACTCCCCGCAAGGAAGGCGCGGGTGTTCATTTCATCACAACAGGAAAGAATGCCGGAGCAGAAGATAATAGAACCAAACAAAGCCCCGGGACAAGTACCCCAGCATCTTCCAACAAAACCCAGAGGAGGAGGTCCAGGCAGAGGAAGCCAGAAGACACTCTCAGAGATAGACGGATTCCTTCCATCCTCCCCCAAAACAATCTGAACCCAACTGCTGATAAATAGCTGTGCCCTTTGCTAGCTAGAGGAAGGAAGAGCCGCAAAGACAACGACACAGCTCTCGTTTCTCTCTCTCTCTCTCTCTCTCTCTCTCTCTCTCTCTCTCTCTCTCTCTCTCCCTCCCCCCCTCCCCCCCCCCCCTCTCCCTCTCTCTCCCCCCCCACGTCGATCTCCCTGTGTCTGTCTCTTTCTGTGTCTCTGTCTGTCTCTGCGTCTGTGTGTCTCTCTGTCTTTGTGTCTCTGTCTCTGTCTCAGCAGTTTCTCAAAGTTCTCTCTGGCCTCTCCATCTAGGGAAAGCTGGTGGGAACGTTCCTCTAGGGCGGTGAGGGGGAGGAAAGGAGAGGAGGGAGGCTGACTTGTCTCAGAGATGGTGGCGAGTGTCGGTAGGATTCAGGTCAGATCCATTTCTCTCTTACCCTCCATGAGCTGCCAGCCGCCGTGTCTTCCTCTTTCCTTGGTTTTCGAGGGCTGCAGGACTGTGCTCAGCCTCAATGAGAGGTGATCATGAAAACTTAGCTTCTTATAATCAGCTCTTTGGTTCGTGGGAGGGGCTAAATCAGTTTCGGGAGGAACCTGGAAGCTGGGGGTCGCCCTGGGTCTTTTTTCATTGACGCGAGAGAACAAATTGACTCAGGAGAGTCCAGGAGACAAAAAAAAAAAAAAAAAAAAAAAAAAAAAAATCTCCTGGAGCCAAACCGAGGCTCCATGGAATTTGTAGTTTTTATTTGGAAATCTGCAGCTCCACGATGTTCCATCCTTCTCTTTGGAGGAGTCACCGGAGGTCATTTGCAAAGAAATTTTGCGCATTCCAGATCTGAAGTCAGATAGCAGAGGACAAACCCTCTGGCCTCTCCTGGATAGCTTTCCTGCTGGGTAATTAATTGATTAATTTGCTTTTCAAATTCATTGGCAGCGCAGTGCAGGAGAACCGGCGCTGGACTGGGCGACAGAAAGGATCTGGCGCTGCTTCTCTCTTTCGGCATTTTTATAGGTGTCAATTTTTAACTAGCACTTATTAAGCTCCTATTATGTACAAGGCACTGTATTAATAGCTAGGGACATAAAGAAAAGCAAAAAATAGTCCCTGCTCTCTAGGACCACAATCCTAGGACTACCTTATCTGCAAAACACTCAAACTCCGAGAACCTCAGTTCCCGCCTGGCAAAATGAGATGTTTGCAAAAATGTTAAACAAACTTCAAAGTGCTTTATAAATGTCAACTTATAGAATCTTTTCCCTGATTGGTGCAGTACTTCTTATGTGAGCAATGGTCTTATTGTCATTGCATTAGTTATTATAATACAATAGTAGTACTATAATATCATAGTACTACTGCGGATAGCCTTCTGGGCTTGGAGTCAGGAGACACGGGTTTCAATTCTGCAACTCATATCTGTCTTTGTGTTTCAGACAATTTGCTAGGATGTTGTGAATTTTAGAGATAAAAGGTGTTTCCCCAAACTGAGGAATTGGCAAATTATTTACATGTATTTTTTGTTGTTGTTGTTGTTGTTGTTAACAACAAAAAAAGTAACACATCTTAAAGTGCTTGAAAATTTGTAAACACTTTGCTCAGGGCAAACTTGGGAAGTAGGTATTGAAACTATTATAATTCCTGTTTTATGGATGAAGAAACATGCTCAGAAATTTTAATTGATTAACTCGAATTAAGTATTCGAGTTTCTCAGAGGGGAAAGAAAAGTTTTTGTCAGAGAAAAATGCATGTGAGGAATAGATGAGTCAGAAACTGAATCCTCAATTCTTGCACCATCATTTAATAGAACTTTATTTAAGCAGTCCACCCTCCCTTGAGCTTTCATTTTTCCCTCTTCAAAGGTTCAAAAATTTTGAGAATAAATGTCATAGTCAGAATAACTCAAACTCTAAGGTTAAATGTGAGCCTAAGGGTTAGCACCCCAAAGGCTTTTAAAATGTGTGTGTGTACACATATGTGTGTATATGTGTGTACATATATACATTTATATATATATATATATATACATATATATATATATATATTCACATACACACATACTTATTTCTATACCTGGTAATGGGGACTAGAGCTAGCAATGAGTGAGCTAAGGACTGTCTCTGAAAGAGGTAGGGAGGCTCATTCACTCTAGACAAACTCTTTCTTTAATTATCATAAATCATCAAAATCTAGAGCTAGGACTTTAAATCATCTGAGCTAACTCCTTTATTTTACAGTTGAGTAAACTGAGGGTGAGATAGGAAGTGATCTGCCCAAGATCACACAGCTACTCAGTGGGAAAAACAGAAACTAGAAGTCCTGGCTCCCAGTCTGCTGTTCTTTTGACTACCCCCACATTGTCTCTCCATGATGAGAATTTGTGTCCATTAAGTAAATCAAGATTTGTGGATTCAATTCAATTCAATAAGCATGTATTAAGATGCTATTATGTGCCACATTGGAGGCTGCTTGGTTTAGTGGATAGAGAGGTGGGTGGCCTCTTTACAGCAAGTTTCTCTGATAAAGGTCTCCTTTCCAAGAGACATAAGTAATTGTTTCAAATTTATAAAAATAAGAGTCCTTCACCAATTAATAAATGGTCTAAAGATAAGAAAAGACAAGTTCTCAAGGGAAGAAATCAAGGCTATCTAGAGTTACATAAAAAAATATTCCACTAATCAGAGAAAGGCAAATTAAAATAATTCTGAGGTTCCTCATCTATCTGATTAGAAAGTATGGGGCAGCTAGATGGCACAGTGGATAGAGCACTGGCCCTGGATTCAGGAGGACCTGAGTTCAAACCCAGCCTCAGACACATAATACTAGCTGTGTGACCGTAGGCAAGTTGCTTAATCCCCATTGCCAAAAAAAAAGACAAAAAAGGAAAATGACAGATGTTGGAGGGGCTATGGGAAAACAGATACATCAAAATTCACTGTTGGTGGACCTGTTGAATGGGCACAACCATTCTGGAAAGCATTTTGGAATTATAGTAAAAAAGTTACTAAGCCCTTTGGTACCATTGCTAGGCCTACACACAAAAGACATCAAAGAAAGAGCAAAAGGTTCTATATGTACAAAAATATAGCATCTCTTCTTGTAGTGACAAAAAAACCCTGGAAACTAAAGGGATGTCCATCAACTGGTTGAATAAACTGTGATATACAAATGTGGTAGAATATGATTTTACTATAACAAATGAGGAAATAGATGATTTGGAAAAAGACATGGAAAGATTTGTATGAACTGATGCGAAGTGAAGTAGAACCAGAAGAACAATTTATGCTATAATATCAGTATGATAAGAATGAATAATTTTGAAGACTTTTATAAGTTGACAAAGAATGAAATCAGAAGAATTAGAAGAAAATTTTATACAATTACAATGCTGCAAAGACAGACAACTTTGAAAGCTATAAGAATTATAATCAATGAAATAACCATCTGTGATGTCAGAGGAACAATGATGGAACATATTATCCACTTCCTGACAGATTGGTGATGAATTTAGGGTGCAGAATGAGAGAAATATTTTTATATTCAGCAAATGAGGGGATTTATTTGGCTTGACTATGCATATTTGTTACAAGGAATTTCTTTTCTTTTTTTAATGGACTGGGGAGGAGGGAGGGAGAGAAAATAGATTTCTGTTCATTAAGAAAACACCTAAAAATAGAATGGTGGAGGCAGCTACAGGTATGGAATATTGCATGCACTTTCAGATGAGGTTACTATATTTTTAGTTTTGATTAATAGTTTTACTTTGCCACAAGCTACCTCTCACAGAATGAGGGTGATCTTTAAATGTACTGTTAAAACAAAATTGATCAATAAAACATTTAAAAGAGAAGTGGCCTCAGAGTTTAGAAAGAGCAGGTTGCTAGTCTGGCTAAGGTATGAGTGACCCTGGGAAAGTCTCTCAACCTCTAAGTGCCCTTAGGCACTCCTCTGAGACTATAAATTACAAAACAGGTGTGGATCTGCTTTGGTAAAAATTCCTCACCTAGAGTTCCCTACACTATGAAATTCAGCTTTTAAAGAGGGATAAAAATTATGCTAAGCACTGGAGATGGGGTGGGGTAGGGGAATAAAAGGAAATTATTCGTGCCTTCAAAGATCTTGCATTCTTTTGGAGGAGGGAAGACAAGATATCCATAACAATATAAACTATATATATATTTATGTATATGTGTGTATATATTTATATGTATGCATGTGTATATATTCACACACATATATACACATGTGTACATATATGTTATATATAGGTACAGTTGCCTTAGAGCATTATCTATGTATTCTTTATACATGTGTGTGTGTATACATGTATGTGTGTATGTATATATATATATACATACACACATATATAGTTCTCTGAGGCAACTGCACCAACTCCCATTCAAACTGATGAGCTGGGTCTCCATAGTGTGTTTACTAGCTCCCCTCAAAGTTCCCCCAAAGGAATTGATTTTTTTTTCCTTGATAATTATTTTATTTTTTAATTTCAACATTCACTTCTGTAAGATTTTGAGTTTTAAATTTTCTACCCCTCCCTCTCCTCTCTTCTCCTCCCCATCAAGATGGTGTGCCATCTGATATGGGCTCAACATATACATTCGTATCAAGCATATTTTCCCATTAGTCGTGATGTAAAGAAGAATTAGAACTGATGGGAGGAATCATGAGAATGAAGCAATAAAACAAAACAAATGTAGAGGAGAATAAATAGTATGCTTCCATCTGCATTCAGACTCCATAGTTCTTTCTCTGGATGTGGGTAGCAATTTCTATCATGAGTCTTTTGGAATTGTCTTACTTAGATCCTTGCATTGCTGAGAAGAGCTAAGTCTATCAGTCAGTTATCACACAATGTAGCTGTTACTGTGTACAACATTCTCCTGGTTCTGCTCATTTCACTCTGTACCAGTTCATGTAAGTTTTTCCAAGTTTTTTTTTTGAAGTCTGCCTGCTCATCATTTCTTATAGCACAATAGTATTCCTTTACATCCGTATACCACAACTTGTTCAGCCATTCCCCAATTGATGTGCATTCCCTCAATTTCTAATTCTTTGACACCACAAAAAGAGCTACTATAAATATTTTTGTACATGTGTGTCCTTTTCACAGTTTTATGATCTCTTTGGGATATAGACCTAGAAGTGGTATTGCTGGGTAAAAGGGTATTCACCATTTTACAGCCCTTTGGGCATAGTTCCAAATTGCTCTCAAAAATGGTTGGATCAGTTCACAACTCTACCAACAATGCATTAGTGTTCCAATTTCCCCACATCTTCTCCAACTTTTATCATTGTTCTGTTTTGTCATGTTAGCCAATCTGATAGGAATGATGTGATACCTCAGAGTCGTTTTGATTTGCATTTCTCTAATCAATAGTAATTTAGAACATTTTTTTCATATTACTATAGATAGCTTTAGTTTCTTCCTCTGAAAACTGCCTGTTCATATCTTTTGACCATTTATCAATTGGGGAATGACTTGTACTCTTATAAATTTGACTCAGTTCTCTATATATTTTAGAAATGAAGCCTTTATCAGAGACACTGGTTGTAAAAATTCTTTCCCAGTTTTCTGCTTTCCTCCTAATCTTGGATGCATTGGCTTTGTTTGTGCAAAAATTTTCAATTTAATGTAATCAGAAATGTCCATTTCGCATTTCATAATAATGTTCTCTATCTCATTTGGTCATAAATTCTTCCCTTCTCCACAAATCTGAAAGGTAAACTACTTTTGCTCTTCTAGTTTACTTATAGTATCATTCTTTATATCTAAATCCTATACCCATTTTGACTTTATCTTGGTATAGAGTGTAAGATGTTGGTCTATGCCCAGTTTCTGCCATCCATTTTTCCAGTTTTCCCAGTAGTTTTTGTTAAATAGTGATTTCTTGTCCCAGAAGCTAAAGTCTTTGGATTTATCAAATGTAGATTAGTATAGTCACTGACTGTTGTGTCTTGCATACCTAATCTATTCCACTGATCTACCACTCTATTTCTTAGCCAGTACCAAGTAGTTTTGATGATTGCTGCTTTATAATACAATTTAAGATCTGGTACAGCTAGGCCATCTTCCCTTGCATTTTTTTTTTCATTAGTTCCCTTGATATTCCGGACTTTTTATTCTTCCAGATGAATTTTGTTAGTGTTTTTTCTAGCTCTATAAAATAATTTTTGGTAGTTGGTATGGTGCTGAATAAGTAAATTAATTCAGATATAATTGTCATTTTTATTATATCAGCTCGGCCTACCCATAAGCAACTGTTATTTTTCCAATTATTTAGATCTCACTTTATTTGTGTGAAAAGTGTTTTGTAATTGTGTTCATATAGTTCCTGGTTTTGTTTTGGCAGGTAGACTCCCAAATATTTTATAATGTCTAAAGTTATTTTAAATGGAATTTCTCTTTCTATCTCTTGCTGTTAGGCTTTGTTAGCAATACATAGAAATGCTGATGATTTGTGTGAGTTTATTTTAACTCCTGCAACTTTGCTAAATTTGTTTATTATTTCAAGTAATTTTTTTTACTTGATTCTCCGGGATTCTCTAAATATACCATCATATCACCTGCAAAGAGCGATAGCTTTGTTTCTTCTTTGCCTATTCTAATTCCTTCAATTTCTTTTTCTTTTCTAATTGCTACGGCTAACATTTCTAGCACAATATTGAATAACAGTGGTGATAGTGAACATCCTTGTTTCACCCTCCCCCAATCTTATTGGAAATGCTTCTAGCTTATCCCCATTACATATAATGCTTGCTGATAGCTTTTGATAGATACTATCTATCATTTTAAGGAAGACTCCATTTATTCCTATGCTCTCTAGTGTTTTTAATAGGAATGGGTGTTGTATTTTGTCAAATGCTTTTTCTGCATCTATTGAGATAATCATGTGATTTCTATTAGTATTATTGTTGATATGATCAATTATGCTGACAGTTTTCCTAATATTGAACCAGCCATGCATTCCTGGTATAAATCCTAAATTGTTGTAATTTCTTTGCTAATGTTTTATTTAAAATTTTTGCATCTATATTCATTCTGGAAGAGGAGCATGACATCAGGGAGATGATGACATGACTTGCAATTGACTTAGAGTTGAGTGAAGGAGGGCTGTGCAAGGTCACCAGCCTCACTTTCTCCTCCAGAGCCATCTGGGTCCAGTAGTGGCCTAATATTCATCAGGAAGACTGGAGATGGCCTAGGATGCAATGGGAGACCCTGGCCCTTTTAAGTTAAGGTCTTTTCAGGTTTTCACTTTGAGTGAGGCAATGCCCATTAAGTGAATAGGTTTCTTTTAAAAATGAGTCAAGGGATGGCCCCTTTAATAAACAAAAAAATCACACTGGGCTGGGAAGATCTCAGGGTTACTGGCCAAAAGAGAAGCAGTTATTATTTACATTCACTCTGAGTTAGAAGGACCCAAACAATAACCATTAAGTGGTGTTTGGACAGGGACCTATTGTCCAATCCCTGAGTTTCAGAGTGAATTGGGCTTAAACAGTATTTGGAGAAGAAGTCTACAGACTTCACCAGACTGCCAAAGGGGTTCATGACACCAAGGTAAAGAACCCCTCTTCTGAGTCTTTGGTTGATTGACTGAATAAAAGTACATAAGCCTTCCGTACCACTCTTATTTGATTGTTTTGAAGAAGATATGTTCTCACGTGGTTAAGGCATCAGGAAATAACATTTTATCCCTTATTTTAAATGAGGCAGGATGACTTTATTTCAATCAGTCCCTACCCTTACCTAAACAAGGTAATGTACAGTGGGGAGGGCACCAGCAACTGGGCATGGGAGACTAAGCTTCCTTTAGGAGGAGGTATTGGAGATGAGCTTTGAAGGAAGCTGGGGATTCTAAAAGGTAAAGTAGGAGGAATGGATATATATATAGTTCATGGAGTCAACTGCCTAGAAACTACAGTTAAACCCATGAAAGCTGATGAGATCACTGAGAAAGAACAGAGGAAGTGGCCCAGGACCCAACCCTGGGCTACACTGAGGCATAAGTGGTGGGGCAAGGATGTTAATACTGTAAAGGAGATTGAGAAGGAATAGCCAGAGAGGTGGGAGGCAAATGAAGACGAAGCAGTGTCATGAAAACCCAGGGAGGAAAGTATGCATATAAATGATGGCATGAAAGGATTCTTCTTTTACACATTCTTTAATTTATGAACTTTGAGGGTTGTCTTTTTTTTTTCAAAGAGAAAAACTAATATCCAGTATAATTTCAATCATATTTTTAATTATTCTTTAGAACTACTCTTTTCTAAAAAGTTAGAAATCCATTTAATTTAATTAAATAACACAATTCTTATTTATATAGTGCTTTCTTCGTAAAGATTTTGTGAAATAGTACAAATATTATTCCCTCTCCCTCATTTTATAAGTGAGAAAACAGATTCAGAGAGAATTGGAGGGTAAAGGAAATAGTAGGTAGAGGAATAAGGACTTGAACCCAGGTCTCTTTCTCTCATCCCATAACTGATATTTCTTATTTATGGCATGCTTTTATTTGAATGAAGTATTAAAAGAATTCATTTTGACAGATTTTGATAAGGCTATATGTTAGCTGGTTTGCTGGGGGCAGGGTGGAGAGAGAACAGGGAAGGAAGGAGGGGCTGCACTAGGGTGAGAGGATTAGAGTAGAAGTGAGAATTGGTAAAGAATGCTTCCTTTAGAGGACTGGCTTCTGATCTGAGACTAGAAGATTAGCAAACCACAAAGAGGAACAATTAAAAAACCTTAGGTCTTTTTCCAGAAAAGACAAACACCTGAGCCCTCTGCATACACTATTTTTTCTTTTAAAATCATATTTTATTTTTTTCCAATTACATGTAAAGATTTTTAACATTCATTTTAAAAAAGTTTTTAGTTCTAAATTTTCTCCCTCCCTACTTTACCTCCCCCTTCCTAAGACAGTAAGCGCGTAGGTTATATATGTGCATTCACGTAAAACACATTTCCATATTAGTCATGTTGTGAAAGAAGAAACAAACCAAAAGGAAAAAAAAAATGAAAAAATAAAGTAAAAATAGTATGCTTTGACCTGCATTCAGACTCCTATCAGTTCTTTCTCTGGGTGGGGATAGCATTTTCTATCATGAGTCTTTGGGAATTGTCATTGTATTCTCTTCATACACTATTCCAAGAATACTCACTTGGGTTTGGAGTTAAATTTTTATTTAACCAAAGAATTATGCTAGTAGTCCAATTAATTAGTTATTTGATTTCTTACTCAGCACATAATGTGGATTGAAAGTTAGGATATTCATTCATTCATCCTTCTTTCTGGATGAGCTCCAGAGATAATTCAATGGATTGCATCAATTTATTTATGTCTTACAACCATCTATTAAACACTTCTATTTTCAGAGGTCTGTACTAGGTTCTGAGGGGGATGCAGAGATAAATGAAGCATGACCCCTGACTTCAAGCCTTAAGGTCAAAAACTCTAAGTACGATGCTCAAGTCCCATTGCAATAACAACAAAAGGTCCCATAAAAATTTGGATCATCTTTTGGAGGTCATTTAATTGAACAGGTAGCAGTGAAAATAGGGGTTAATAATCATAGGTACCATTTATATAGTGCTTTACGGTTTGAAAGTGCTATACTTTTGTTCTCTTATTTGAGCCTCATAACAATCTTGGAAGGTAAGTGCCATTATTATCCCCATTTTACTGATGAAGAAACCAAGCCTGAGAGAGGTTGAGTAACTTGTTCTAGGTTTCAGAGTAAGTGTCTGAGGCTGTATTTGAACTTAGGTCTTCCTGAGGCCAAGTATAGTTCTGTGCTATTCTATGGGGTTGGCTCTGCAACCAACAACCTCATCCATTTTCTCCTCTTTCTTTCTGTCCTTGGAGTGTGACATAGACTTTTCTTTTCCTTTTGGAGACTGGATCTTGGTATCTCAACCAGGTTAGAAGTACAGCACCTCACTGCTGATTCACAGAAACTTCTGAGCAGGGCCAGTCTGCCCCTCTTTAGGTAGTCTAATGGCCCCCTGCTCTCAGAGGTTCACCATATTGGTGTCAGACTTAGTGAAGACACTGGTCAGCTTCTTTCCTTCCTTCTTTCCTTCCTTCCTTCCTTTCCTTCCTTCCTTCCTTCCTTCCTTCCTTCCTTCCTTCCTTCCTTCCTTCCTTTCTTCCTTCCTTCTTTCCTTCCTTTCTTCCTTTCTTCCTGCCTTCCTTCCTTCTTTTCTTTCACCAGGCAATTGGGATTAAGTGACTTGCCCAGCATCACACAGATAGTGTCAAGTGTCTGAGGCTGGATTTGAATTCAGGTCCTCCCAACTCCAGAGGCAATGCTCTATTTACTGTGCCACCTCACTACCCCACACTGGATCAATTTTAGCCCTTCTGCAGCTCGTAACTGTGGAACTCAAGCAATCCCCTAGTCTCAGCCTTCCCTGTAGTAGGGACTACAGTTGTGCACCACTATGCCCATTCCACTGATGACATAGACCTTCTAGTTTCTAAGGCTACCTTTTCCATCTCTGTTCTTGACCCCATTTCCTCTCCTATCCCCAAAGACCTTGCTCCATTCCATTCAAGTTAACTCAATAAGTATTTATTAAGAACTTACTGTGTACGTGACACATGTACTAAGTGGTAGGAATAAAAGGACAAAAAGTAAGTCTTGCCTTCAAAGAGCTCATATTTTGCTAGAAAAAAAAAACAAGCTCATAAAATCAATAAAAAGCTCTGAAGCATAAGGGGAGCTAAGGATCCCAAGAGGAAGGGACAAGGGGCATATCAGTGCAGGAAACCATCCCCTTCTCTCATGAATAGATAGTCTTTTCCTCTTTACAGGTTGCTTCTCCTTAGTTTGACAACGGCACTTACCTTCCAAGATTGTTATGAGGCTCAAATAAGAGAACATATGTATAGTGCTTTGCAAACCTTAAAGCACTATATAAATGCTGCCTATGATTATTAACCCCTATTTTCACTGTGGTCTCCCCTATCAAAAAACAAAAGTAAACACCAAAAAACTATCCCCCTGCTACTCTCTGGGGCAGCTAGGTGGAGCAAAGGATAGAGTTCCAGGCCTGGAGTCAAGAAGATTCATCTTCCTGAGTTCAAATCTGGCCTCAGACACTTAGTAGCTAGATGACCCTAGGCAAGTCAATTAACCTTGTAATACCTCAGTTTCTTCATCTATAAAATGAGCTGGAGAAGGAAATGGCAAACAAGTCCAGTATCTCTGGAAGAAAACCCCAAATTGGGTCATGAAGAGTTGGATGTGACTGAAAATGACTGAACAACAATAGTAGTTACCTTCTCAAGCTGTTATCCCACCTCTCTCTTCCCCCTTACCTCTAGGAAGGATAGCCTATGCTTCCTGCTTCTACTTCCTTACCTTCTGCCTACTCCTAAGCCCCTTGTAACGCGGCTACCTTCCTGGGCCTTCTCCTGAAAGTCGTCCTAGCGAGGTCACTAATCACTTGGTAATTGCCATAACCAATGAATAGCCCTTTTTTTTTCTAGTTCTTATCCTCTGAATTTTCTACTATACTGACACCCCCTCCTTGATTTTCCTTACTTCCTTATCTTCCATGACACTACTGTCTGTGTGCTCCTCATCCATCTCTGACAACTTTTTGGCTCCGTCTCTCCTGCCCCCCAAGTTTAGCTATGTGGCAGGTGAAAGATGAAATGACTGAGGAAACAAAGGTTTGATCTTCTAAGCATATCAATTTATTAAGTAATTGCCCAACAAACCAGGACCAGACCTCCTCAGCTTAGACTTGGACCCCTAATAATATAGGAGAAGACAGACTTTTACACACTAAAAACAATGAATCAAATAGGCCAATTAATTAAAAGGAAACAATACAACATTAGGTAATCTGATTTCTAATTGGAGGAAAGATTAAGGACTTTCCAAGTTGGGGGTAGGGAGAGTGAACAGGTGCAATTCCCTGGATTCAGAAAAAGAGTTGTCCCACTCCACCTTGGTGTCTGTAAACATTCAAAGGAACATGGAAAGAACAAGTGACTGTTCAGTATAAGGCCAGTTTTAAGATAGGACATATGGGTGGCATGAGATGTACAATTATGAGAAAACTCCTTGCATCAATCTTTGGATCTGACTGGTTTCTGGTCAGCATAACCTCGGTCCTTGGTTGAGGGTCCCTAAGCAACAGGAAGGGATGGTCCAGCTTCCCAATCACACAGGGCTAGGTTCAAACAATACAATAAGGTTTTCTCTCAATTTCCACAACTGGATACATTTTTCTCACAGGACAGAATCTGGACTACATCCATAATTTAATAGAAACTAAACTAGCACCAGAATTGAGTCACAAGATGGAGTCGATATGGTTCACTCAATGCCCACAATTAACCACTTGTTCCCTCAATTTCCTCAATCTCCCCTTTTGATATATGAGGGAGTCAGCAACCCACTCCCTTATAGATCATTTATATACAAGCCAAATCTATAAGGTTTTCCATAAATTTGTAATCAGAATTACATGTCAGATTACAGATCAAACTACTTAGAAGACTCACAAGTTTGAGAAGGAAGATTTACACATCACCACGAAGCCAAGAAAACTTAAAAATAAATATACACAAACACCATGAAACAAAAGACTAAAGCAATACAATAATGATCATTAATGTTAACTAATATCAAGTCTCCTTGTATCCTAGTAACCAACTACCAAGGTCCCTAGTAACCAACCAGCACATTTGAGTCTCAAATATTTCCTGTAGTTGTCCAGTCTCTGGATATCTTCTCTTGGACATTTTGGAATAGGCATCATTCTCTGAGCAGTTCTGAAGAGAGCTCTGCTTCTCTGGTTCCAAATCACTTGTAAAGGTTCTTAGGTAATTCTGCTAACATCTGCCAGTAACAAAACTTAATACAGTTTACTACAATCTTTTAAATTTGGTTCTCCAATCCTGAAACTTCAGAGAATTTCAGGTGTTTTTATATGTCACTTGTTGTTTCTATCTTTACCTAAACCCTGTACCTAATATAAGAATCTTTTAAAAATTCATATGTCTAACTTGTAAAATGAACTCCTCTGTCTTTAAAAATTATCAGATACTTAAAAATGGGGAAATAATTTCACTTTCTTTAGAATTACCAATACAATTTTATATGTGAGATTCCTATTTCCATTTTGGGAACTTATTACTAAAACATAATCAAAGCCTGAATTTCCATGCTAGATATATTTGAAAACAAATCATATACTATATATGTATATAGTTCTTAGAGGAAAAAAAATCTAACTGTTGATTTCTTGGAACTTACTACTCCATTTAATTAGAAAACTTTTACATTACATCTTTGTCTTATTACTTTGTCTAATGTCCCCTCTTGGAGTATATTGTCCTTATATTATCATTTGACCACAAATGCAGATTAAAATTGTAAAATATTTCATACTTGCATCCTATGATAGTAATGCAGAGATGTTCTAGTATCAATCTATTGATAAATAGATTTAGTATTGTATTTACAAAACTTCTACTGCTTACTTGCCCTTATCATAGAAATTTGCTAAGAAAGGAAAAGAAGGGACATAGTTAAAATCTGACATGTATCATAAGAGGGTAAAAACTCCCTTAGCTCTTTTTGATTCCAGGTATTAGTCATATCTGTCAGCCAATCATGTAGTTACAGGGTATCAAAAGCCAGGTTTAAGATTAACCATGTGGGGAAATTTCCTCTTCAGAAAGGAAATAGCATGAGAGAGAAACTGAGTCAGGAGGATCCTACCTTAGGTCATGCCAAGATTGTCCCCTCAACTTTTTTTTCCAGAGACAGACATTCAATTGTCACAATTCTCAGACTGCAGCACATGCTGTTTTCTACTATTGGCTTCATGACAATTCAGACAACCATCCCTGTAATCAAAACTCAAAACAATAGTAAATTATAGTCCCAAGAGTTTTTACCTCAAATAGCAAAATTTCACTAATTACAACTTAGGGCTTGAATGCAATATTAATTTCTCATGTTTCCCTAACAGTTACATTTCACTTATCCTTTACTTATAAATTAAAACTAACCACATTCTGGGGTTTTAGACATCAGCAAATACTTGACAGTTGACTCATGTTGAAGTTACATCTTTAAAACACTGTGTACATTTTCATAATTTTTATGTGATAGCCAAAAATTTTCAAATAAAAACTCACCATTATAATAAACTTATTATTATCTGTTTTAAAACAAAATATAACCAATTAAATATTTAACAGTTTTCAAATATCTATTTTTATCACATTCTTTTTTTTTTAACAAGGTAATCAGGGTTAAGTGACTTGCCCAGGGTCACACACCTAGTGAGTATCATGTGTCTGAGGTAGGATTTGAACTCAGGTCCTCCTGACTTCAGGGCTGGGCTTCTATCCACTGAGCCACTTAGATGCCCCATTTATCACATTCTTTTAAAAATTCAATTCATAATCTAATAGCATCAGATTAAAAAAGAGAAGTTATTTGTCGAACAGCATTTCTGATACAATGGCTTTTCAAAGCATAGACTTATAGCTAAAATATAGATGTGCAAAAAATTCATCATGAGAACATAGTTTATTATTTTTAAAGGTTAACAGTTATTGAATACTTAATCATAATGGAAACTATTTCTGTTCATCAAGAAAACTAAAGAAATTCAGTTTAACTAAACTTTTAAAACTTAAAAACTATACTTCAAAAATACAAATTAAATGACACAAATGCCAAATGTTTGCACTAGTGATTATTAAGCATAAAAATCCAGCCAATTCTCCTGATCATATGATCTTTAACCACATAGGAGCTAACCTAAATTGACCAAAGCCAATTAAGGTTTCTTCATCTTCCTGTGCTGGAGAATAAGACCTTCTTCACTCAGTGTTGTGGGGGTTTAAATTCCTCAACCACATCATTGTAATTAACTGTGAAAGCCAGTTCTTGTTCAATGCACAAAATCATAAAGAAATTGAGGTACTTTGAGTACATTTTTTAAATGTATTGGCCTAGAAAAGACTTTCAAATGAATAGTTTGTAAAGGTAAGACTACAAAGCATTGATTAGATTTTTTAAAAAGGTCCTCAAAATGGAAGACCAGACTGATTTCCTTTAATTCTTTTAGAATTTCCAACTGGCTTGCCATTTCATGAGGAGCCCTGGACATGCTCCCTTCACTCCCAGCTCAGCTCACTCTCTGAACTGTTCCATCTTCTCATCAAGTCTCATGCATACTCTTGTTTCACACACTTCCTATACCCTTCCTCTAGAATATAAGCTCGTTTACTGTAAGGAGAGTCTTGTTTTCTTGTTTTCATATCCCCAGCATTTAGGACAGAACCTGGCATATTGTAAGTGCTTAATAAACACTCCATCCACCCACCTACCTACCTATCTACCTGCCTACCTGCCTACCTGCCTAGCTAGCTAGCTACCTATTTCTTTATCTCTCTATCTACCTTTCCTACCTTTGGGAACAAATTCACTGTAACTCAGAAGCAATCTGACTTCCCCTTCCAACTCATCTAAGGACACTTTAATGTTGGTAATGACCCTCATATCATTCCAACCAACATCTCATTTCAGCAGTCTCCCCTCTGCAATCACAAGTTTACAAGTAAATGTTGGTAATCACTGAGTCTAGGAGTAGGTAAAATAAAATTTCTTACTCTTGCTCCTACTTTGTATCAAAGTGTTTGTGAAACTCAAACTAATTATCAACATGAATGAACATTTATCTCTTTTAACTTTTATCTTCCCTTACTTTTTTTTCAAATTTAATTTCTCTTCCTTTTACCTCTCCCTCCAAATGAAAAAGAAAACCTTTGTTATAAATATGCATAGTCGGGCAAAATAAATACCCACATTGGTTATGTCCAAAACTGTATGTCTCATTTCGCATCTTGTGTCCATCACCTTTCTGTCAGGAGGTGTAGGTAGCATGCTCCATCATCATTCCTCTGACATCTTGATTGGTCTCTGAATTGATCAGAGTTCTCAGGTCTTTCAAAGGTGTTTATCCTTACAATGTTTTGTTATTGTATAAACTATTTTCCTGGTTATGCTTACTTCACTCTGCATTAGTTCATACAAGCCTCCCCAGGTTTCCCTGAAACCATCTCTCATAATTTCTTATAGCACAGCAGTATTGTATTATATTCATATACCATAATTTGTTCATCATTGTCCAATAGAAAGGCATCCTCTTAGTTTCCAGGTCTTCGCCACCACAAAAAGAGCTACTATAAATATTTTGTACATATGAATATGTTCTCTCTTTTTTGATGTCTTTGGGTATAGGATTAATAATGTTATTGGCAAAGATATTAATCTCTTTATAACTCAGGGAATTATTACATTATTCCCTATTCACATTTTACATTATCATTGAAAATAGATTAAAAATATTCTGGACTATTTCTCATTACAACAAAAGAATTATACAAATTTTCATCCATGAATCCTCACAGTAAGTTAAGAACTGGAGCTTAGAGGGCTTTCCTCACTTTTACCACCATATGGATAAAAAAGGCTAATTATGCAAAGGGCAAAGATGAACTTGAATGAATTTAGTTCATGCATAAGACTCCTCCCCCTTTCATTCTAGCTTTAGAAAGGCAAGTTGTTTTGGAATCTCTTGTAAAGCTCATAAAATAAAAGAGTAGTTTTGTTTTATACCAGTCACTGCTTCTGCACTGAATGCACATCCTGTACTGGACAGTGACTTAAAAGTCATCAGCTGATATCCTAATTCTTGTGACATCTTCTCCATTACTGTATATCCAGTAAATGGTTCCCCTCCACGAAGGTGTCAAGAGTCTGAAAAGCACCCGAAGCATCAGAGAATTCTGTTCTGTTTGCTTGAAGTGCATGCAACTATTAGGATGAAGTTCAAACAATGCGTATAGCAGTATACATATGGAATATTTCATTGTTTCTTTCTTTACATTTCATTTTAACTCTTGTAGCACATCCAGATACAGTAGACATCATTAAAACAGAGAGACGTAATTGATCTCCAATCATTTTGAAGAATGTCAAGGATGTCATTTAAGTGGCAAAAACTAGACTAAACATCAACTGTTAAAAGTTTCTGAACAGATACAGAATGTTCAAATGGACTGTTTTTCATTGTCCAAAGGCCACATCACAATGGACATCTATTCATGGTGTCCACAAGCAGGGTGGCAATTATTGAGACCATTTTTCCATTTAGTGACAATACAGTCTTTTGACGCACAGCATCACAAAGGCTACAATTAAATCATTTTGGATGCAGTTCTTCTAGATAGGTAGCAACTTGATGGAATTTTTACACATTTTGCAATTATAGAATCATCTGTTTTTTGATGCATACTGGGAAGATTCAGAAATAAACCTTTCTTAAAACTGTTAGCTTATTAATTTGGAAGTAGGTCCAAAAAGTTATTAAACTGTGCATACCCTTTGACTCAGATATTAGGCCTATACTTTGAAGAGATCAAAGAAAGAGGAAACCAGCTCATGTATGCAAAAATGTTTATAGCAGCTCTTTTTGTGGTGACAAAGAACTGGAAAGTAAGGGGATGCTCATCCATTGGGGCTGAACAAATAATGGTATATGAATAAAATAGTCAGTTAATAAATAGGTTCCTACTATGTACCAGTCACTGTGCTAAATACTGGGGATACAAATGAAAGTTAAAAAAAAAACAGTCCCTGCCCTCAAGGAGATTATAATCTAATGGGAGGAAACAAGACACAAAAGGAAGCTGCAAAGGGGGTAGGTGATAAGTTGCTCTATGTGGGGTCATGATAAAGAAATCCAAAAGCAGTGTAGATAATGGGAAATGGGAAGAAGACTATGCTGAGCCTCTTCTCTATATCATGGAATACTATTGTAATAGAAGAAATGATGAAAAGAATAGTTTTAGAGAAACCTGGGAAGACTCGTATAAATTGATGCAGATTGAAGTGAACAGAAGAAGACAACAATTTACACATTAAAAACACTATAAAAACAAAATTAAAATACTTAAGAACTCTGATAAACTGACTGACCAGCTACAATTCCAAAAAAAACAATGATAAAACATGCTATGCACCTCCTGACAGAGAAGTGATGGACTCAGGGTGTGCAATGAGACATATTTTTTTGACATGACCAGTGTGGGAATTTGTTTTGCTTCACTGTGCATATTTGTTACAAAGGTTTTGTTTTATTTTTTCCAGTGGGGGAGAGGTAAGAGGGACATAAAATATTTTTTTGTTCATTGAAAAAAAATTTAACTAACAGCCTTTTCATTATGACCATTAAATGTCCTCCCTTTTTTGCCAAACACAGAACAATATCTGTCATTTTTTCCATTACAGTTTGATTATATCATCATTCTTCTTGTTTTTTCAGACAGATACATATACTTGCCTTCATACAACTTTCCACCACAGCCAAAGAGTTATACAAGCTTTCTACCCTGACATTTTAATAAATTGAGACCCAGAGCTTGAAGAGTCTTAGTAATTTTCACCACTATCAATAGGTTTTCGTTCATTAAAGCTTGACAATGAAGAATAGTCCAAAATATGACATTTTAGAATTGGTGGTTTTTAAAACATTCAGTTGACACCAGTTTCTGATTCCCTTCTCAATATATTTTGGATCAGTGTGATATTTCTTTTCTTTATCAGTAGAGGAAAAGAAAAAGCAGTAAATGTACAAAGGTACAAAATGTTATTCCTTTAATGGATTATTCTAGCCATCTGTATTTTTCATACCAGTTAAACTAAAACACATTTGTTTATTAAATTTTTGTTCTTAATTTGTTTATTAAATAAATGTTATTTATTTTACTTCTAGGAAACATGCTCAAACTAGAATGATGAGGACATCTAGGTAATTGAAACTGGCAGTCTAATCTATATTTTTGTCATGTAACAGACTGGATGTCTTCCATCAGATGGAAAGGTTTTTTGGCTTTGAATAGGATGAAATTGACCCAAACTAAGAGACAAATTTTATGTCTGTTCGTTATTAGTCAATTTACTGTGTGCACTGAAACTTGTGCTGGCTTTATCTTCATGTAAGTTACTAACCAAGAAGTCTAAGATATTTGTATTGATATCAGCACATTGATTATGGTTTAGTGTTTCTACTCCTTTTCAGAACAAAGTGATCCATAGTTTAAAATTAGGTGTTCCATATGACTGAATTATTATAAAAATAAAACCATGGGCTTGTTATGCTATTTCAGTGCAAAGGTGATAAACACTACATTATACTAGGGGTGACTGATGCTGCTGGTTTTGTAGGTCGAAGAAATTTCTAGAAGAATGGTCAGAGGAGAAGGGAAAGATCAATGACAATGTGGTGCCCTAGTAATGAGGACCCATGCTGTGAGTGAACATGAACTTTTTGTGCATTTCTATGGCATCTATATCATGTAATTTGGGGTAATACAGCAAACTATAAAATTAAAAGAGCACATTCCATGTGATCAAATTGCAAGTCACTGCCATTTGGGGGGAGACATTAGGGCATCCCTGTGTATGCCTTTGCATACCCTAAACACATACCTATGAACCGAAAGGGAATTTAAAGGTCCCTGATTAGCCATCTCACCTACTTCACTGCTTGAGTTACCAACCCTTTGTACAGTAGGTGACTCCCAAATGTCTAGATCCATCTCAACATCTTCCCTGAGATCCCAGTCTTGCATTTCCAACTTCTTGCTAGAAATCACCTTGATGTCTCACTTATCCAAAACTGGGTGTATCGTTTTCCACCCTAAACCTTCCCCCCTCCCAACTTCTTTGTTTCTATGGAGGGTATCACCATCCTTGTAGTCACAGATGGGTAAACTCAGAGGAAAATCCTTAAATGTTCCCTCTGCTTTACTCCAACTGCCCTTCACACCCAATTAAGGATGTGCCAAGATCTTACAATTCTACCTTTACAATATCCTACAGCCAAACCCTCCTCTCCATTCATACTACACTAATTCATTTTCTTCTAAGCCTTTAGCTGAGTTATTTGAACAGCCTCCAAATTGATTTCTGCCTTCAGTCTTTCTTTCTCCAACCCATTGTCCACATAGCTGCCAAAATCATCTTCCTAATGTACCTAACAACCTATATTGTTAAATCCAACAATGGATTGTGACTTTATGATGACCCTGTGCCTGTTTTGAGACATAGCATGGTATAATTGAGAAAAAAACTGAAAAAAAAAACATGGGTTCAAGTCCTAGTCTTGTCACTCACTGAATTTCCTTAATCAAGTCCCTCAGTTTCCTCATATGTAAGATGAGGATAATAATATTTGTGCTACCTAACTTCACTTCCCTGTTCAAAAACTCTAGTAACTCCCTGCTCCTTCCTGGATAAAACACCAGCTCCTCAGTCTGGCTTTTAAGGCCTTCCCAAATCTGTCTCTGACCTAGTTTTTCTAAGCTTCCCTTCACACACTCCATTTCTGAGCCAAAATGTACTACTAGCTGTTCTCTGAAATGGACACCCCCATCTCTCACCTCCATAAATTCACACACATAGCAAATAACTAGAATAACTAGAAACCACTTTCCTCTCATCACTAGTTCTCAGAATCCTTGTCTTCTTCAAAGACACAGAGTAATAATGCCACTTTCCCCATGATGCCTTCTTGATATCACTTAGATACCTTTTTATTTACTTATTTGTGTCCATGTTCTATTCCTTCTTGAAGATGCAAGTTCCTTGGTAGCAGGTACTATGTATGTGTATATGTACATATGTACTTACATGCATATATGTATATAGAGATATGTTTATTCATATATGTGTATATACTTTTTTTGGTTATATTCCAGTGCATAGAATAATGCCTTGTATATATTAGGTGCTCCTTGAACTACTGAATTGAAGTTTTTTAAAGACATAATAAATGGAAGTGGTTCACAATCAAATAAAGTTTCTCAGTCAACAGTTAAATGTAAATGACTGAAATCAGATCTATTATCCTTCAGATTGAGGAGCTGTGGTTAAAGATATGAAAGCTGAGACTACTTGAAGGAGTGAAGGTGAATAAGAGCTGATATCGGGGTGAAAGGATTGGAGAAAAGAGGAAAATTGGGGAAAAGGAGAAACCAGAGGTACTAAAGCCAAACTTCCAAAACTTCATAGATAAAACTTCATGGACAAAGCTCCTTTAGTGGCCCTGCATGCATCACAAAGAAGAGATGTACATTCACCAAAGCCATCTGCCTTTATTTTGGAGAAAATCTGGCATAGAATCCAAGTTGAAAAGGTCTTCCAAATGCCCTAGAAAATTACAGGACTTCCTAGGAGAGATCTATAACCACTAAAAACAGTTTGGCTTAACCATCCACACAGAAAAGATAAAGTAGATGAAGAATATCTATTGACCATTGGATGGACAGCCTATCGAGCTTGTTCATCTATTAGTGTACCTGAGATGGAATGCATATATGGACCTTGAGTTGGGCCCACAATTAAGCAAGACAAAAGTGGACTTGGTAGCTTTCAGGAAGCTATAAACCTCTTTTAATGACCCCCTTGTGTCTTCTGTAAAAACCAACAAACAAATCTGACCAATTTCTTCATCTATAAGGTGAGGATAATAATACCAGTACTAAGTGCTTCACAGGATTGTGGGGTGGCCCAAGTAAGATAATAAATGTAATGGGTTTGTAACGATCAAGCATTTTGTAAAGGTGAGCTCTTACCATTTTTATGTTCTATCCCCAACCTGGAGAGGGTATAAACTCTTTTTATCTGTTTCATGTCAAAATTGTAGAAAAAACTGCTTTATGTAAAATTGGACTCAATGTGGAATAAAGCAATTATTGCAACAACTTGCATATATTTTAGCAAAGCATTTGATTAAGTCTGTTACATTGTTGTTGTGGAAAAGCCGGAAAGATATGAGTTACACAATTCAATTAGATGGATTTGGAGCTAGCTGTATCCTGTAGAAGGTAGCAATGTAACAATATTAGGACATTTATTGTCTCTAGAAAAAAACTTAGAATGCACACACACACACTTACACACACACACACACACTCACACACATATACACAGAGTTCCTTTGACTACCGTGTGAAAGGGAATGGTCAGGAGAGAAGGGAAGGAAGATCAACAATCAGCCTAACTATTTTGTGCCTACTTTGTGAAGATACATTGGTAAATATTTGGGGAGGGCAATAGTGCTGCAAAGGAGTCTCTCCTCAGTTTATAACATTAATAAGGAGAACAGACAAATAGAAATAGATTCTGCCTAATGTTTGTGAAAACCTGTTGTTAATGAAAATTTTGAGGACAAGCAATTATTATGTTCAGAAAAGGAATAGGAGAGAATTGACTCCGATTATCAAGTGCCAGTCCTTCCCTCCCCCCTCTCCCCATCTAGTAGTGTCAGAGAATATGAACAGTTTTCAGAAGATTTGCAAACTATAAATAACTACATGAAAACACTCCAAATTACACGCAGTGAGAGAAATGCAAATTAAAACAGCATTGGTTTTGTCTAACTCTATGCAAATTGGCAAAGATTTAAAAAAAAAAAGACTTACAGTGTTGAAGAGGCTGTGGGAAAACAGGCAAATCAATGCATTGTAGATTCAACTGGGAAGTGGTCCAGCCCTTATGGAGTTCAATTTGGAATTTCTTTTTTAAGTGAGTAAATAGCCCCATACTCTTTGACCCAAAAATTCCACTACAAGGCACATATCTGAAGGGAATAAAAGACAGAAATAAAAGCGCAATATATTCCAAAATATCCATAGCAGCATTCTCTGTGGTAGCAAAGAACTAGAAATAAAGTGGGTATCCATTTGTTAGGCAATTGCTGAGAAAAAAAATCTATGATATAAGAACATAATGGAGCATTATTGGGCATTAAGAAATGACAAATATGAAGAATTCAAAGAAAAACAGGAATATGAACTGATGCAGAGTGAAATTGAAACCAGAGAGCAAGATACACAATTACTATAAGTGTAAATAAAGAGCTATTCTAAAAAGAAGTTGATCTGTCCCTCTGACAGGGAGAATGACAATGAATGTCCTGGAGAGAAGATCACAAAATATATGTTTTCTCTCATATCAGAGAAGTAGGGGAATTCTAAGACTGAATATTATATACACTATCAAATGAAGTTTCTATGTCAAATATTCTATTCTATATTGGATATTTTTAATTGTTCTTTTTTTGTCAAAAGGGAAGATTCAACATGGAGGGGGTGGAAATGGGAAATGGCTATCAATACAGTATGTTTTTTAAAATGAAACAATGGATTGCCTCATAAGGTAGTGAGTTCTCTATGAGTGAATGTTTTTGAGCAGAGGCTAAAAACCACTTCTCAGAAACATTGTAGAAGGGATTCATGCACCAGATTGTGATCATACCTGATGATCCTTCCAATTCTGAGTCCAAAAAACTCTCCTGATTTTACCATCTCTGATAGCTATTGCCCTATATGTCTCCTCCCCCTTATCAGCTAAACTCCTTAAAAAAGCTTTCTATATTGGCTTCTAAGGTCATCATTCAAGTGAAACAGCTCCAAAGTTACCATGTTATCTCTTCATTGCCAAATCCAGAGGCTTCAACCCTTCTGCTGCAGACCTCTCTTGGATACTCTCTCTTCTTCAGGTTTTCATGATTCTGCTCTCTCTCTCTCTCTCTCTCTCTCTCTCTCTCTCTCTCTCTCTCTCTCTCTCTCTCTCTCTCCCCCTTCTCCTCTCTGTCTCTGTCTCTGTGTCTCCATCTCTGTCTGTCTCTCTTCCTCTCTGTCTCTGTCTCTCTGTCTGTCTCTGTCTCTGTCTCTCTGTCTCTGTCTCTCTCTTTCTCTTTCTCTCTCTCTCTCTCCCCTCTGTCTCTGTCTCTGTCTCTCTTTGTCTCTCTGTCTCTCTCTCTGTTTCCGTCTGTCTGGCTCTCTCTTTCTACATAACCTTTCCTTCTCAGTTTCCTTTACTGTATCTTTATCCTTGTCATGCCCCCTAATTGGAAGGCTGTGTCCTGGGCCCTTTTTTCTCTGTATATTATGTTCTACACTCTTTAGCATCCTGAACTATAGTTCCACATCACCAACAGCCTACTGGACATTTTGAATTGCATGTACTGTGGGCTTCTCTGTCTCAGCACATATAAAGCACAACTCATTAATCTTTCTCCCCCAAAGTCTTCTCTCTTCTGAACTTCTCTATTACTATCAAGAGCAGCACATCATCCTAGGCATCCAGGTTCTCAATCTCAGTGTTATCCTTGGCTCCTTCCTCTCTCCGAAACCATATTTCCAATCAGTTGCCAAATCTTGTCATTTCTATTTTTGCAATATCTCTCCTGTATGGCCCCTTCTCTCCTATACACAGCTGCTGCCCTAGTTCAGGCTTTCAATCACATCTCACCTGTACTATTACAATAGCCTTCTAATTGATCTCTTGGCTTCAAATGCCTCTATAGCTGCAAAAATGATTTTTCTGAAAGCATAGGTCTGACCATATTACATATACCTCCATGCAATAAATTCCAGGGGCTCCCTATGACAGACAAGATCGCCTATAAAGTCCTTTGCTTGGCATTTAAAGCCCTTTGTAGCTTGGTCCCTTCTTAACTTTCTATCTTACCTTCTACTCCTCTCTACACCTCCATCATTCAGGCCTCTTTGATGCACCTTACATATGACTCTCTACCTCCCTCTTCCATTTACTGTGTTGTATCCATGTACCTAATTATTTATACATTGTCTCCCCAAATAGAATATAAAGTCCTTGAAGGTCAGTATTGTTTTTTGTCGCGTAGTAAATGATTAATAAATGCTAGTTGTTTGACTGGCTGTTAAATTCCATGAAAAAATCCTAATAGGAAATCCACTTGAAATTACAACCTGGATATCACATCAGTGATAAAATACACTTTGAATATGGTTTGGTGGCCATTTTACATTTTTCACTTGTTCTACTTGTTATCCAATTTACTTGATGCCCAATTATTTTGATTTCATCTTTCAAGTTAATTTCTTCCTCTCTTTTTCATCCTTGACATAATTCCTTAGACCAGAGGGGGGACTAATTATCTGCCTTTGGATGAGTGCAGTCTTCTCTCTAGGATTTTCTCTACTACAATATTCGTGAGACAGTCCAGAATGTGGCTGTCAGAGCTCCATTTCCTTTTTTTTTTTCATTTCATTTTATTTTCAGTTCCAAATTCTCTCCCTTTTATCTCCCTCCTCCTACTCATTGAGAGAGAGCAAGAAAAATAAAGCCTATTATAAATATACATAGTCAAGCAAAACAAATTCCCAAATTAGCCATGTTTAAAAAAAATGCTTCAATTTGTACTCTATCAGCTCTCTCTGGAGGTGGATAAGTTGCATTTCTCTTATGTCTTTCTTCAGAGTCCTGCAGTAATTCCCAACAATATACAGTATTGGTCCAAATTTAGGCTGCCCCCAAATAAAGGCCACATTTCTAAAAAGAGATTTTGTTGAAAGTTAAAAAAAAATAGTGAAATGCCCTGTTGCAGCAATCTGATTCCCAGAATCTGTCTAGGTTTGCCAGCTCAGGCAGTCATCTCAGCACCCACTACAAAGACAGAAACAACACAGTCTTTGCCCTCAGGGAGTTTGTATTCTAATGACCCAGACAACATGTACATATAAAATTAAATGCAAACTATAGGGATAGAGGATAGACCCTGAATCTGTGATTTAATTGATAAAAGACAACCCCCGAGATGAGATTGTCTATACCAAAGCAGGTTAATACCTTCTTTGCAATTTATAGTCTTAGAGAGTCACCTAAAGCACTGAGAGATTAAATTATTTACCCAAGGCCTCAAGGTCAAGATTGATACAATTCAATTCCTTCAGTAACTTGTTCAATTGCTAGTCATTGTGCAAGGAGCTCATATTTACAGTAATAATATCTAAGTTAAAATTTGTAGATGGTCTGAAAACTGTGTGATTCTTGGCATACCTGCCTCCATTTCCTCTACTCTGCCATCTCCCCAGTCACCTCCAATGTATCATTGTGGCATGGAGTGGACCTGAGTTCTCAAAGGCTGGAAGAGCTTTTCCATGCCATAGAGGCTTTAAGTATAGTGAATTAATAAGTCAATTATGTCTTCACAAAAATGAAATTGACACTAAAAGGCAACTTGCTGATAACTGATGTGGGAGTATTATAAAAATTAGCAGACTGCGTGTAGTCAGGTTTAAAGCTCACTAAAGCAAAAGTCAAAATCAATGCCAAATTAGGTAAAAGAATAAGGATGACAAGAAGGCACTTCATCATTACAACAACTCTAACCTTACCTGTTTAAATGAATTATCAGCTTTGAAAATAATGGTAAATGGACAAAATAATTTCTTAACCAATGCAAAATAGTCAATACAATGAGGATGAAAGATTCCAGAAACTGCTTAGATCGACAAACACTACGTCTCTTTGCCAAGCAGAGAGAAGTATCAGTTGGAGGCAACATCAGCAGGTTAGATTACATACTTATTTGAAAAAAAACACAGAAAACTGTTCATACCCTTTGTTCTAGATATCCCACTGCTAGGTTGTACTCTAAGGGGGTCAAAGACAGAAAGAAAGGTCCTAATATGTTCCTAGCAGCACTGTGATATCAAAAAACTGGAAACAAAGTTCATGACCATCAATTGGGAATGAATGAACAAAGTATGGTAATGGAATATTATTACTGCATCATAAGACATGATGAATTCAAAGAATTTAAACAAACATGGAAAGACTTCACATGAACTAATGCAAAGTGAAGAAAGTAAAACTAGTAAAATATACACAACTGCAATAATGTAAATGAAAAGAATGTGAAAATTAAACTAAATGCTATGTCATCGTAGTGACTAATCTTTTGCCTAGGGAAAACATGAAGAAATGGATCTACCTCCTTTCCTTGGAGAAGTGGGAGGCTATAGATATAAAATACCACAGATGTCATGTGTTCATTAGTTTTGATTAATTATTCTTTGTTACAAGCAAAAGCTCACTGGGTCAGGAACTTGGTGAGGGAGAATGTATATCCTGTATAAACAGAAATGACTATGATGGAAAAACAAAAGGCATCCAAAAAACCTTTTTTTTTGTATAATTATGGAAGAAAATGATAGATTACTATTTCCCCACAAAATATTCTAGCTGTCAAGTGGAAAAGTAGTCTATAAAATGTTTGGCAATGAAACCCAGCCAAGACATAGCAACCCAATGGCAAAATAATAATATAATAACTAATATTTATATACTTTTTCAGATTTGCAAAGCTCTTTACATGTATTATCTCATCCTTCGAGTTTGTTTTACCTAGGACTAATTTCTCTCTTAATGTACACTCACTCTAATTCCCCTCCCTGCTTCTCCCCTTTCCCTCCTATTTCCCTGTTGAGGAAAATGTATTTCTGTACCTCACTCTATGGGGGTGTGTGTGTGTGTGTGCAGGTGTGTACTCTCCTTCCTTTGATCAGTTCATGTAAGTGAGGCTATTCCCCCTAGTTTCTCCTCCTTATTTATGTAGATGTCTATTTGTGTGCCCCAATTTTGTGAGATAATTTTCCTTAACTTTCTTTTCCTTTCAACCCCTCCCAGTGTGTTCCTGTTCCCTTCTCTTTCTGTTATTTTCTAAAGATCATTAAGGCATAACTGAACCACTCCTAGGCCTTGTCTACTTATACTTCCTCTATGAACCCTGATGATGAGAAAGTTCCGAAGGGAAATGTATCCTCTTCCCATATTTAAATGTAATCAATTTATTTTTGTTTAGTCCTTCGTCACTGTTCATTCATATTTGCCTTTTTATATTTCTCTTTACTCCTGTGTTAGAACTACCAACTTATTTGTAACCCTAGTCTTTTCATTAGGAATGCTTGAAAGTCCTATATTTCATTAAAAGTCCATTTATACCTCACCACACCTCCACCTGCCCCCTATAGCATTATACTCAGCTTTTCTGGGTGAGTTAGTCTTGGTTGGAAGCCCATATCTTTTGCTTTCTGGAATATCATATTCCAAGTTCTCTGCTTCTTTATAGTGTTGGCTGCTAAATCATGTGTGATCTTGACTGTGACTCCTTAGTACTTGAATTCTTTCTTTCTGGATGCTTGCAATGTTTTTTCTTTGACTTGGAAGCTCTGGATTTTGGCTATGATGTTCTAGGCATTTTCATTTTGAGGGTTTTCTTTCAATGAGGCAGTGGCAGATCCTTTCTAATTCTACTTTACCTTCTATTTCTAAGAGATCTGGGAAGTTTTAAGATTTCTTAAAATATGATATCCAGCCTTTTTTTTTTTTGTCCTGGCAATTGGGTAATTCAACGATGTGAAAAATTTTCTCCTCAATCTATTTTCCAGGTCAATTGTTTTTGCTTTAAGATACTTTCCATTTCCTTTATTTTTTTCAGCTTTTTGACTTTGTTTAATATTTCTTGTTGCCTCATGGAGTCATTGGCTTCTATTTGTCCATTCTAATGAGGCATATTCTTGTTAAGTACATTCATATTAAGTGAGCAGTCAAGATATTGCTTCTTGTAATCAAGGGAACATTTTGTCCACTGGCTATGCCATATACAGAAGTATCCTTTGAATATTTCGTGAAGGGAAAAAAGGACTCCTGGGTCCAGGAGATACCCCTCAGCTACACAGGTATGTTCACTGCCCTTGTGCTTTAAGTTTGAGCCCATTCTACCAAGAGACCTTATATATGTGCAGGGAGGAGTGTGTCCCATGTTGAAGGAGCAGATATTTTGTCCCAGCCACTTCAAATTTGAACTTACTCTCCCTGGAGACCTAGTGTGTGCAAAAGGTTCAGTGTGTGCCCACTTTGGGAGAATGTTTTGGCATCTTCTCTCCTTGGTATACTTTCTCAATAAATATCTTTATGTAAAAGCTAATTAATATCAACTGGTTGATTTAAATTGGAAAGATGTTAATTTGTTATTTGATGTTATGGGAAGTACATTGGATAGGGACTCATGAATAATATTACTAGAATCCCCAACCCTTCAGGGCTATCCCTAGAGCCCTGAGAGGAGGGAATAGTCAACTACCCTATGGGGACCTGAGTTGGAAGAGTGACCCTAAAAGGGTGCTACCTAAGTGCGCACACACACACACACACTCAGACACAGATATGTGTATGTGTGTGTATAATATATATTAATATACATAGATAGAGATAGAGATAGATGTGTGTGTTGCATTCGGACAAGACTAGGAACTGAACAGAAAGATGAAATTGGGCTGAATAGCATTTGTAGGTATGCAGCACTTTTTAATTTGTTTATTTTAGAGAAATGCCAAAACTTAAATATATAACAAAAGAGAAAGAAACATTATAAACTTAAATATTAAACTCAAAATATAAAATAAGAAAAGAAAAAATGTCTTGTGCACAGCAGAACATAGGAGAGGATTCAAAATACAAAGCAATAACTTTTCATTTCAAGAAAGCCTATATATTAAATACTGTGCATTATGTTGAAAACAGTACATCTTTTCTTTGCTTCCTTGTAGATTTTCTTTTGTTCTCTGTTGTGCAATTTTTACTTTGTTCTTTTTCCCCCTTTCCTCCCCCCTACCCAGCACCCCAAAGCTATAATTGAGTATAGATATATTTACATATAGGTATTGATATATTTATACACATACACACGTATGCACATATATACATGCATATATAGACATATATTTTCCCTAAGAGGTTCTACTCTTAATCTTTGTTTTTGGTTGTGCATGTATCTTTTTTCCTCTCTCTCCTAACTCCTCTGCTTTACTTCTACCTGTTACCTTACCCTCCTAACACTTGACCTACCCCAACTCCAGCCATCCATTCCTTATCCTCCCATTCCCCTAAATCTAAATCCCCTTCTATATCCCTCTTATAACCTATTTCCTCACCCTCCCCTCTAAAGATCCCTCCTTTATCCTCTCCCACCTCCCTATCCCCTTAGAGTTTTATTTCTTTCTAAATTTAGAAGAGTTTTATACTCTTTTAAATATGTATGTATTTTCCCCTCTTAAATCCATTCCCAATGAAAGTAGGTTTCCAGAACTGACAGCCCCCCTCCCCCATCTAATTCCTCTGTATTGGTTCTTCCTCTTACACCTCATTTGTAAAAGATAATTACTCTTTTAGCTGTCCTTGAATGGTTTTACTTTTTGAAGTCAGATCATACTCAGGTCTACCCCAATCTTTCTTATAAGTTAGCTAATTACTAGTAATAATCTTAGACATAGGTTTTACATTTTTCGTACATAAAAGGTAAACATTCTGTCCTTATTTAGTCTGTTGTAATTGGCCATTGGTATGTACCTTATATTTCTCTTGGCTCTTGTATGTCAAATCTTCTATTGAGTTCAGGGTTTTGTTTGTTTTTGGTTTTTTTTTTTAAACAAAGTCCTGAAAGTCTGACAATTGATCAAATATCCATTTTTTTTTCTTTCAGAATTATGCTTAGCTTTGCTGGGTATATTTTCTGCCAGAAACCCAGTTCTTTTGCTCTTTGATATATAGTGTTCCAAGACCTGTGAGCTTTTAGTGTTGCCATTGCTGGATCTTGTGTAATTCTAATTGTGGTACCGCCATAAGTAAATGTTTTTTTCCTGTTGCTCATAATATTTTGTCCTTGACCTGGGAGTTTCAAAATTTGATTATAATATTCATGTGAGTTTTCCTCATAGGATCTCTTTCAGGTGGTGATCAATGGATTTTTTTCTATTTTCACTGACCCCTCTTGTTCTAATGCTTCAGAATAATTTTCTTTAATTATTTCTTGAGTTATGGTATCAAGATTCTTTTTTTGATCAGAACTTTCAGGTAGTCCAATTATTCTTGTTTTCTCTTCTTAGTCTGTTCTATAGGTCCATTGTTTTTCTAATGAGATGTTTCACAATCTCTTCTATTTTTTTCATTCTTTATATATATTTTTTAAATTTCTTATCTCTTATAACTTTGCTGGCTTCACCTTGTCCAATTCTGACTTTCAAGGAGTCATTTTCTTCCTTAAGATTCTGGATCTCCTTTTCTAATTGGTTGACTTTCTTTTCACGATCTTCTTTTTTTTCTTGTGTTATTCTTATTTTTCTTTTTAGTTTTTCCTCAATCTCTCTCATTTGATTTTTAAAATCTTTTTTAAGTTCTTCAATGAATTCTTTTTGGGCAGATGGCCATTTGATGTTACTCTTTGAGGTAGAAGAGGGTTTCTTTGCTTCAGTATCCTCCTCTGAAGACAAACCCCAATATTCTGTATTCCCATAGTAGCTCTCTATGGTTGGATTCTTTCTCCGTTGCCTGTGCATTTTATTTTTTGTAATAATTTAGTTTTTATAATGTCTTCTAGCCCTGGAGTATAGGGGATCATGCCTCTGGCCTCTGATCCTCATCAGTTTTCCCTTCTGACCTTGAACTCAAACCAAGACCTCCAGCCTCCAGTAAGTGCCCACAGCCAGGGGCATTCCACCCCACAGCTTCGTCACTCATCCAGTGGAATGTGCTGGTTCCTTCTCACTACCCCCCTGCATCTCCACAGCACAGCTGGGTCTGGTGGTTCTGGTCAGCAGAGGTTCCCTCAATCTTCCCCAGGTCAGACACCCAACACCCCTCACTGTTCTGGGGGTAAAAGTTCCTGTGGCTGGGGCCAATGCAGCCTCCCAAATCGGCTTACCCCAGAGCTTGCCACTTGTTGTTAAAGCCGACCCTAGCCTGGAAGTGTTTACTCTTCACAGGAAGGAAATCTTGTCCAGGATTTTTCTTCAGGTCTTCTCCAATTGTACAGTGAGGACTCCTCTTTCTGCCCCTACTCTTATTTGTTTTTGCGACTCTATGTTCGCCCAGAGGTGCTATTTTATCTCTTTTGTGGAGGAAAATCTTGACAGCTTGAAATTTTCTGACCTACTCCACCATCTTCCCAGAATACTCTCTGCAGCACTTTCATTGATTCCCAACTGATTCTTGAAAAACCCCATCTTTTTAAATACCAAGATCCCTCCAGTAATGCTATATGGCTGCTCTGTCTTCTATCCATGGAATACCATGATTTCAGAAGAGTCACAATTGCAGGTGAACCAAAGGGCAGCAGAAAAAGAGAACATAAGAGTAAATATGTTGTAAAATGAACTGAGTATAGCAAATGAGATAAATAAGCTGGGTGAAAGTGGGTGAAACAAGGGATTACAGATGGGTAGCATAAGGGCTGCAATAATGCCAATGAAATACTAAAAGATTCAGGGGAAGATAACCATGCATTGCATAGGGCTTCCTTGGAAAATACACGAAAACACATTGACAAGAGATTCTTGAAAGATAGTTATGGTATCATGGAAGGCGCACCTGAAGTCTGAAGACTAGGGTTTGAATCCCGGCTCTGCTACTTACTAACCACGTGACCTTGGATCACTCAGCCTATTATTGCCTCAGTTTCCTCATCTGTAAAATGGTAAAATACCTGCACTGCTCACTTCATAGAGTTGTTGTGAGGTTTAAGTCAAAACAACGTGTGTAAAAGTGGTTTGAAAATAACAAAGAATGAAGCATTACATAAATGTCAGTTGCTGTTAAGTTTTCTGTGATCCCAGTAATCCTGCGGTTTCTTTTCTTGATTTGTCCTTTTAACACTCTTATGCACTGCTTCCAAATCTTTTTGCAGTTGAATTATTTCCTGAGCAGGTTTTTCCACTTGAATTGTGTTTATTTGCTCGTCTACACTTCACTGCATTAATCCTGCTTTTGGTCATCAAGATCTGCATATTCTCTGTGCTATTTTCTATCTTGATAAATTTTCTCATAATCTTTCCTCAAGATTTTTGGGTTATAGTCAGTTCTTATTTTAACTCCCCTCAGCATTTAAAAATTTTTTTTAAAAAAATTTTCCTCTAATCCCTTCGTTGTTTCCCTCATCCTTCGGAGCATGTTTCAGGATCTCTCAAGCTATTTTTCTGATAATTTCAAATACTGTATGATCTGCATTTTTTCTGTTGTTTTCCCCTTTGCCTCTCTTACTCTGCCTTTGTTTTGCTGTCTGAGCTTCAACTTTTTTTTTTCAATCTTTTTGATGACATTTTATTTTCTTATAAATACTGCTAGTGATTTTTTTCAGGGTGTTTCTATTCTTATCTTGAATAGGGACCATAAGGAGCTTGGCATTCTTATGACCTCTCACTGTGCTGTCTTCTGGGAAGCCTGTGCCAAAGATGTTATTATAGCTTCATTATTTGCTTAGACCATAAATCAGCCAACTAGCATTTATTAAGCATCTCATATATGCCAGGCATTGTGCTAAATGCCAAAACAGGGCAAGGACGCAGCTAGGTGGCATAGCATGGATAGAGTGCTAGGAGGAAGTCAGGAACAACTAAATTCAGATCTGGCTTCAGACATGTACTACCCTGGGTAAGTCACTTAACTTCTGCTTACCTCAGTTTCCTCATCTGTAAAATAGAGATAATAATAGCACCTACCTTGCAGGGTTGTTGTGAGGATCAAATGAGATGATATTTGTAAAATGCTTAGCACAGTACTTGGCACAAAGTAGGCGCTTTATAAACACTAGTTATTATTAAGGAGTCTTATGTGACATTGGATAAAACTGATTGCTGTGGGGATGTGTTGAGGATTTGGTATAGCTAGCCCCTATCAAACAAATCAAGCTACAGATTTGGAGTCTGATCTTAAAGTTTTGAGTCTGTCTGATTTTTACCATATGCTATGTCACTTATCCTGAGCAAGTTACTACCTGACCCTCAGCTTCCTTATCTGTAAAATGGGAATAATACGACTGAGACACCTTCTTTACAGGGTTGTGATAATATATATTAAGTATTTGATAAAACCCAAAGCACTATAGAAATATGAGCTCTTATTAATAAAAATAATATCGACCATTGCACAAATGTTCGAATATAGTTGTTGCATCTAAATTCTGTGTCAAAAGTCCATTTTCATTCAATCAACTGCTATGTGAGCAGGAGTGCATGAAGCAAATGATTTCTCATTTAGACTCCATTGTACCCAGATCAGCAAAGCTGTGTTAATCTGGGCCCTCTGCCAGGATGTAGAAATAGCTTCTATATAGAACTAGATATTCTAATGTTAGCGTTCAAATTTTTCCATCTATGACACCCATGATCCCCATTGGTCTAGGAAAAATATCTGAGTTGACACTCCACTGACTCAGAGATTGTTTCTCAATCGGTGTTGCGGGGGAAAAAGTCAGAGGATTCAGGGGCAGTGGAGGGCAGGAAGGAATGCTGGGCTACTGCTGCTGCTTCCAAAAGTAAAAAGGAGAGGAAAAAAAAGCTTAAAAAAGGAAGGAACTCAACTCCTCCAGACAGAGTCACCCCTTATATGGTAACGCTGCCCAATAACTCAAGCTAGAGCAGAGAGCGAAGCGAGCCAGCCCCAAGCACAAATGCACTGCTCCTTCAGGGCAGACGTTGGCTCAGAGCTACCACTTGCTTTGTTGGGCAACTTCTGTCTTCCACTTCCCTAATCCTACTGTGTCTTAGAGGCTGCAGAAAGCGCTGAAAAGCCTGGGGCCCCAGCTTGTCTTCATGCTTAGGACAGAATATAATTTTTAAGAACAACAGCCTGGCCTCTAGCAGCAAGAACTTCCGTCCCAGTCTTGGACACTACAGACGCGGCCAGTGCTAGGCTCAGCTGATCCTCTGGGGCTGAATCAAATTCAGATCTGTTTTTCCAAAGCTAAAGTGAGGACTGGCAGGAATAAAAAATAGCACAGAAACAGCCATGACAGTTCTCTGGCCTTGGCAGCCTTGAAATATGAGGCAGGATGTTATTAATTATATTATCACACACTTATTATTATATAATTATCTTATTAATTATGTTAAACGGGACCAGGACTATTCTGCCTAATCTCTAAGGACAGGCCCAAAGCTCACCTTTCTGATACTTTCCCTGACCACACCAGCTGAACATTCTCTGCTCTGGGTTCTAATAGCATCCTCTTTGGCACTCCTTTGGTTCTCATTGATTTTACTGCCTTAGAGTTCTCCTCAAGCATATGTACCTTAGCTCCCCCATTGGTTTGTAAACTCCTTGACTGGGATTCTGATTGGTCTCTCTGCCTCAAATCTCTTCCCATTCCAGTGCATCCAAGTAATGTACCTAGAGCACAATTCTGACCACGTTATTGCCCTTTTTAATAAACTTTAGCATCGACCTATTACCCCCAGGAGCAAATTTAAAATCATCTATGATTCATATATAGCCTTATATAAATGAGATGCCCTTCTGTGGAAGCAAATAGTTTAGAATCATTGAAAAAAATTGTTCAGTTTCTCCAAGTTTGATCCAACCCAAATCTCTCCTCCTGCTTAATTTTGAGCCCAGATCCTGATCCACCTGTAACATCTCATAGTTACACACACACACACACAGGCTACCATGCTAGTCTTCGAATCAGCAAGACCTGGGATTATGTCCTACCTCTGTCATATACTGTTTTGTCACCCTGAACAAGTCACTTACCATATTTCACTGCATAATTGTCGCAGATTTTATGGCAATTTTTTTTTTTGCAAAAAAAAGTGAAGCTTTTTTTTAAAAAAAATTGTGCTGTATTACTTAAAATAATTTGTTACTAAACTGCCTTTGGTGCAAGATTAAGATGCATGGAATATTTGTGAATACATGTTAAAACTGAATACTGACAATGCATGTGCACTGAGAATTCTAGGTTTGCAGCTCACAATGTACAAGAAATAAATGTGTATCCATATGCTACTGGTAAATATGTTGCTGTTCTGTTTACCTTTTAAGTGGCATGATGAACAGAATTATGTCAAGTGATGATTTCTCAATGAAAGGTTATAAACCAATTTTTGAACTAAAAAACAAAACAAAACAAAACAAACCAAGGTATGACAATTATGCTGTGGTGATGATTACGTAGTGAAATATGGTAACTTCTCAGTGATCCATGCAACTCTCTGAAACTATAAACTAAAGAAGGTGTCCTTCTGCTTTGGTAGAGGGAGTGTCCTTATTGGGAGTTCATCTATAATCTGAAATCACAGATCTCTATACATATTTAGAAAGATAGACACATAGTTATATCTATGCCGGGGGGGGGTGCAAGGAGAGGTAAACAGCAGGCCCCCCCCTCCTCTGGCCAGCTCACATTCCATAGAATTCTGATCCTGGGCCCTGGTCACTTTCAGGGAAACATGTGACTAAATCCTGAAAGGCTTGCCACTTTGGCATGAAATAGTAAACCCTGGGTGCTCTCTTGGTCTCCTACCCCTTGATGACTAAACCAAGGGAAACTGTATCAAAGCTGTATCAGAATGGATGAACCACTAAACCAGAAGGAACCCAGCCCAGTGTTCTCTGGCCCTCTCTCTCTTCTCCTCCTCAGATCTCATTAGGATTCTTGGAGTACTTTTGGCCCCTAGATTGGGTATACTTCATTAGGCAAGCTGAATCTAGGCCTTGAACACTAGCTATCACTTCTACTTGGTATTTCATTCCTTGAGCATAGATGACTGAAGGGAGATCCTGAGATGAACATGTCTAGCCCTGGACACACACACACACACACACACACACACACACACACACACACACACAGACACACACACATTTATTCTTGCTCCATCATTCACTCATGTATGACTCTTTGTGACCCTAAGGAATATAGCACATTAGGCCTTTCTGTCCTCCACTATCTCTTGAAGTCTGCCCAAGCTCATGCTCATTGCCTCCATGACACCATCTATCCATCTCATCCTCTGCCATCCCCTTCCCCTTTCACCTTCAATCCTTTACAGCACTAGAGTCTTTTCCAATGAGTCTTGACTTCTTCTTATGCGGCCAAAGTATTTGAACTTCAACTTCAGTATTTATCCTTACAATGAATAGTTGGAGTTAATTTCTTTAAGATTTGAGCTCCTTGCTGTCCAAGAGACTATCAAAAATCTCCAACACTGCAATTCAAAAGTGTCGATTCTGGTATTCGGCTTTCCTTATGGTCCTACTCTCACAGCCGTGGGAAAAAAACAACAACATAGCTTTGACTATATGAACCTTTATTGGCAAGGTGATATCTCTGCTTTTTAGCATGCTGTCCAGATTTACCATAGCTTTCCTTCCAAGGAGCAATTGTCTTTTAATTTCATGGCTGCAGTCACCATCTGCCATGATCTTTAAGCCCAAGAATATAAAATCTGACACTATTTCTATTTCCTCTCCCTCTATTTGCCAAGTAGTGATGGGACTAGATGCCATGATCTTAGTTATTTTAGTGTTAAGCTTCAAGTCAGCTTTTACACTTTCCTCATTCACCCTCCTTAATAGGCTGCTTAATTCTTCTTCACTTTCTGCCACCAGAGTGGTATCCTCTGCATCTCTGAGATTGCTGCTATTTCTCCTGGAAACCTTAATTAAGAAGGTTTTCTTAAATGAGCAGTGCCAAGAAATTGAAGAAAACAATAGAATGGGAAAGACAAGAGATCTCTTCAGGAAAACTGGAGAAATCAACGGAATGTTTCATGCAAAAATGGACATGATAAAAGATAAAAATGGTAGGAACCTAACAGAAGTAGAAGAGATTAAGAAGAGGTGTTAAGAATACACCAAAGAACTCTATAAGAAAGATCTTAACATCACTGATTACCATGATGGTATGGTTATTGATCAAGAGCCAGACATCCCGGAAAGTGAAATCAAATAGGCCTTAGGAAACATTGCTAATAATAAGGCTAATGGAGATGACAGAATTTCAGCCAAACTGCTTAAAATCCTAAAAAATGATGTTGTTAAAGTGTTGCACTCAATATGCCATCAAATTTAGAAAACTCAATAGTGGCCACTGGATTAGAAAAGGTCAGTTTATGTCCCAATCCTAAAGAAGGGCAATGCCAAAGAATGTTCAAACTACCAAACAATTGCACCCATTTCACACACGAGCAAGGTTATGCTTAAGATTCTGCAAGCTGGGTTTCAGCAATACGAGAACCGAGAATTACCAGAATAGGTTGGTTTTCAAAGAGGCAGGGGAGCTAAAGACTGAATTGCCAACATTTGCTGGATTATGGAGAAAGCAAGGAGTTCCAGGAAAACATCTACTTCCATTTCATTGACTACACTAAAGCCTTTGACTGTGCGGATCACAACAAAATGGCAGGTCCTCAAAGAGATGGGAGTACCAGATCATCTTACCTGTCTCCGAGGAACCCGTCTGCAGGCCAAGAAGCAACAGTTATAGCCAAACACGGAACAACTGATTGGCTCAAGTTTGGGAAAGGAGTACAACAAAGCTGTGTATTGTCTCCTTGTTTATTTAACTTCTATGCAGAGTACATCATGCTAAATGCTAGGTTGAGTGAATCAAGATTGCTGGGAGAAATATCAACAATCTCTTGTGCAGATACACATTCATGCACATATGCTATGTTATATGATGTGTGTATTATGTATATACGTGCGTGCATGTATATATATATATAGGTATACACATGTATACTGACAATACTGTGTATACATGCCTATATGTGCCAGCTCTTACATGTACACAGGAGCCAAAAAGATCTGGGTCCATTGATACATAGTGTCTCTGTGAACTTAGTGCTCTAGAAAATTCTTTAAGATGATAAATTGTAAAGAATGTGCCAACTCACATTGGTGAAGGGAGTTTCCTCACCAGAGAGTTCCTTATAGCAGGAAAATCACAGGTCCAGTCCCTATCTCTTTCCATATACTTGTTATAAATGTGTATGTGTGTTTGGACTAACAACCTATGTAGCTGCATGTTATAGTCTGGTCAATACACGTTTTGTTTTTTTTATACACTTTGCTTTTTAAGTGTAGATAGTTAGAATTCTCTCTTCCACATTCCTGTGAATTTTCTATATCATACCACACCTTTATTGTCATGCAACTATCTGAGAAGTATGGAGGACATTTGATCCCACTGTACTTCTGATTGTTTACTGATGTTTTGTTTAAAAAAATCATTTGAACAAAATACATCCCCTGAAGGCATTTCTAAAAAAAAAGGTGTCAGTCTCAAGAGGAAAGAGTGTGATACCCAGAAAGAAGCTTCAGGCTGGAAAGAGTATTCAGACACAATCCCAAGCTTCAAGTCCTGAATCTAGCATTTGCAGACTATGTGGCCTGAAACAAATCATTTGGCCTCTCTGTGCCTCAATTTTTCTCATCTAAGAAATGGGAAGGTGGGTGCCTGGGCTCTTAAGGTCCTTTTCAACAGTAACACGATTTGGTCCTGTGAAGGCAACTCCTTTATTCATTTTTCTGCAGAGAATCTGTTGGCTACCCTTCCTTCTAGCTTCGATTTTTTACTGGGTTTTTGTTTCATTTCTAATGAGTCAATATGAAAGTGGTTCAGTTCCCCACAGTCCTTGGTGTCAGTTCCCAGGGCACTGGACAGAAGCTGCTTCTTGAGTAGCAACAGCTAAATGAATAGATGTTGCCTGTCTAAGAAACAGCATTTTTAGTATCCTCTGCCCTCTTTTAAATAATTTATTGACATATTCTGTTTTTAGATAACAATCACCTCTCAACAACTCTTACCCCCTTCCCTATCTCCCACAGTACCTTTCATTACAAAAAAACAGAAACTGTTTAAGTGAACATTCAGATAGTGATTTCGAATGACAGAGCATGTAACATCTGTGGTTTGCCATTTCTTAACAGAGAAGGAAGTGAGTTTTAACATCAGCTAAGAACCTTCCTTAATGCTTTGATGAGAAAATAGAAACCACTTACTGCGATTCCTTTTCTACATGTTAAAACCACTTGACATCATTACCTATTTTCTTTTCCTTTCCTTCATCCTCTGATCATGAAGCAATTGTCTTCTTGAAAGGTATATTACCTCTACATGTATTCTTGAGCCCATTCCCTCCCATGTTTTTTTTAATAGATTGTCCCCACAATCACTCTCTCTCTCTCTCTCTCTTTCTCCCCTCCCTCCCCACCCCCTTCTGTCTCTCTTTCTGTCCTCTCTCTCTCTGTCTTTCTGTCTCTCTCTGTCTCTGTCTCTGTCTCTGTCTCTCTTAGACTAACTCTTCCTATCTTACCCAGGTTGGAAGTAGCATCAAAGTTCTGACCTGCTCTATTTCCAACCTGGGCTGATTCTCCCCTCTTTATTTAGCCTGGTGAGTCCTAGGATTCATGCGGACTAACCATCTTGGTGCCAGACTAATGTGGACACCTAATTGGCTTAGCCAACTGCATCTTAGAACTCTCAAGCACCAGCAATCCACCAGCCTCAGCCTCCTAGATGGCAGGGATTACAGGCATTATCTCCACATCCAGCCCCATGATCTCTTAATTGTCAAATCTGTTGGTTTTTCCTCAGTCTGTTCCCTCTCTCTATAGCATTTCATACTACTGGCCATCACCTCCTCCTGGACAGTCTGTCTTTTCTTCTCTTGGTTTTTGTAACATGACTTTTTCCTGTGTCTTCTCCTGCCTGCCCCACCACTCTTTCTCAGTTTCCTTTGCTAGCTCATCATCCATAGCATACCCCATAATGGCAGTTATCCCCCAAAACTTTCTTCTTTCTTGATGACATCATCAGTATGAGTTTAATTATCGTGTCCATGCAGATAACTCACAGATCTACCTATCCAATTCTGGTATCTCCCTGAATTTCAGTCCCCAATTAACAACCTCCTATTGCACATTTCAAACTGGTTGTTTTGGAAACATCTCACATTCAACATGCCCCAAACAGAACCCATCATCTCTCCCCCCAAACCCATCCTCTTCCCTACTTCTGTTAATGAAACCACCTTTCTTTCAGTCTCCGAAGTTCATAATATTGATGTTATTCTCAACTTCTCACTCTTCCTCTTTACATAATAAATTGCCAAAGTTTGCTTTTTCTATCTCCACATCTCTTGACCCCCTACCCTGTTTCTCTAGCCCCATAGTCACCAACTTACTTCCTCTCACCCTCATTACCTGTTACCTACATTTTTGCAATGACCTCCTAATCAGTCTACCTGCCTCAGTTTTCTCCAAATTCCAAGCTATCCTCCACCCAACTGACAAAGTGATTTTCTTGAAGCATAATTCTGATCATGTCATTATACTATTCAATAAACTCCAATGACTCTCAATTGTCACTAGGATCAAATACAAATCCCTATGATTGGCTTTTAAAGACTTCACAAATTGAGCCCAAACTATCTTTCCAGTCTTATAATTACTGCATTCTACCATCTAGCCACAATGGTGTTCTCTCTGTTCCTCAAATGAGGCACTCTATTCAGTCAATCAGTTAGTTAACAAATATTTAATAGGTGCCACCATGTGCCACCTTTGCAGTGACTAACCCCCATGCATTCTCTCCAATGCTTTATCTTCTAGAATTTGTCTCTTCCTTTAGGATCCAGATCAGCTTCTATAGGAAGTTTTTCCTCATTCTCGACTCCTACCACCTTTAGTGCCCTCCCTCCCAAAATCCCTCCCAAACTACTATTTATTTCATATTCATTCTATTTATTTTACATACTTAACATATGTACATTTTGTCTCTACTGATAGAATGTAATGCCCTTTAAAATGGGGATTACTTAATTATTTACATTGTTATCCTCAATGTTTAGCACAGTTCTTGAGTCCATGGCAGACACTTAGTAAATGCTTATTGATTAATTGCTTTAAAGTCTGCAAAGTACTTTACATGCGTATTAATGAAAACTAGTATTTATATAGCACTTTAATGTGAGCAATGCCCTTGACAAATCGGATCCTATTTTATACTCACTATAAACCTTGGAGGTAAGAGCTGTTATTATCCCTGTTTTGCAGATGATAAACAGACAGAGGCCAAATGACTTCTCCAGGGCCACAGAAATAGTAAGTGTCTGAGGTCACATTTGTCCTTTTGAGTCCAGGTCCAGAGCTCTATCTGCTGTGGCACCTAGCTGCTGCCTGCATATTGTCTCACTTGAGCCTCACAACAGCCCTGTGAGGTGCATCCTACGAGTGTCATTATCTTTACAGAGGAGGAAACACAAGGTAACTAGAGCTTAACTGAGGGTAAATGATTTGCCAATATTAGGTCTTTACTGAGTCACCCTACCTGTGGATGGAATCAGTAAAAATCCAACTTAAAACAATAGGTCAAGCTTCAGAAGGTTGTGTCTTCTTTCCTATGAAGGAATGTGACACTTATCTCTCAGTCCTTTGGGTATGGCCAGTACAACAAAAGGTAGAGCATTCAGTGGGATAGCCACAAGAGAAGGAACCTTTTCTCTGGATGCTTTAAGAGGTAGGTCTTCCTGACTCCAACTCCAAGAAAGAATCCACATTGTGATGATTTTCCACAATGCCCTTTCTATTCTAAAGATCTCTTCTTTTTACTAGAGAATTTCTTTCCCATCAGAGGGTTGGCATGGGCAGACACAATTTGAATCTTGCTTCCCAGTATTTTTTTTTTTTTGCCTTACTATCACTGGGACACAAAATTAAGCTATTACAACAACAATTACGGACTGGATTCTGACTAATCTTGCTTTCTCCTGTGGCAAATATAGGATATATGTTCCCATTAAGTACAACACAAAGTGGTTTGATATAAAGTGTTCTTGTTTCTCCACAGGAATACTGTCATAAGTATTGGTTGTGCTTCTGACCCAGCAAATCAGCCAATTAATCAACAAGTATTTATTAGGCATTCACAATATGCCAGGCCCTGGACTATGGGTACAAGGGAAAAGCAAAAATAGTTACAGCCTGTAAGGAACTTACATATAAAAGTCAGAAAATACAAGATAAATATAGAATAGAGAGATGATAACCTTAGAGGAGATAGCACTAACACCTGGGGAAACCAGGAAAGGTCTCCTAAAGGAGAGGATCTAGAGTCTTTCCCACTACTGACTGCTTGGTTCACACCATGGGTTATTTCTTCCATGACTCCTCTCCAAATCCAATGACATCTCCAAGTTATCTAACTGTAATTCTTTAGAAAAATTTCTAATCTCATATATAGCATGTAGAGCAGAAGGTTTCTCCAGTGGCTATCCCACTTTTGCTTGTGTTGGCCACACCCAAAGGACCGAAGGATAGGTATCACATTCCTTCATAGGAAAGAAGACACAACCTTCTGAAGCTTAACCTATTGTTTTAAGTTGGATTGTTACAGATTCCATCCACAGGTAGGATGACTCAATAAAGACCTAATCCTTTCAATCTCTCAAGAATAGGGTTAAACGTCTTTCCCCAAAATAACACACTGACTGACCCAGACTGGAACATTCTCTGGGATTCTTAATAATTTGTTGTCAAGTCAAAACAAAAAGCATTCATTAAGTGCTTACCCAGTGCCCTTAACTGGGCAAAATGCTAGGGATACAAAGAAAGACAAAAACCAATCAAAGGAAAAAAACCTCAGACCCTGCCCTCAAGGAGTATTCTAATGGAGGAAACAACATGTAAACACCTAGGTAGAAAGAAGATACATCCAGAGAAGATAAAAGGCACACTGCAAGGGGAAGGTATTAGCAGCTGGTTGACTGGCTGTCCTTCCCTCTCAAAGAGGACCAAAATGACATCACTATGTTAGATTCAAGTTACAGTGTGTTCAACTATGACTGATCAGGCCAATATGAGTTTGGAATGCTCTACCACAGGTTGGGCACAAACAGTCCATGTGAACATTTAGGGTGGATTCTCTAAATTTGTGGATCTCACATTTCTTTTGAGCTCCTTCAATTCTGCTTTGCTTATCCATCTTTGTTGAGGGCCTACCACGCTGAGTGGTCTTGTGCCAGAATCTCCCATGTCACACAATCAATTCCAAAGTTCTTCAGAGAGACCTTGAGAGTATCCTTGTATCGCTTCTTCTGACCACCATGTGAGTGTTTGCCTTGTTTGAGTTCTCCGTAAAATAGTCTTTTAGGCAAGCATACATTTGGCATTCAAACAATGCAGTCAGCCCGTAGGAGTTGTGCTATCTGCAGTAGAGTTTGAATGCTTGGCAATTTAGTTCAAGAAAGGACCTCAGCGTCTGGTGCCTTATTCTGCCAGGTGATCTTCAGAATTTTCCTAAGACAATTCACATGAAAGCGATTCAGTTTCTTAGCATGGAGCTGGTAGGTCAGCATAACAGATCGGTAGACCTTCAATTTGTTAGTCAGTCTAATACCTCTCCACTCCCACACTTTCCTTCTGAGCCTCCCAAATGCTAAGCTAGCTCTGGCAATGCATATGTCAACCTCATTATCAATGGGTATATCCCTAGAAAGTATACTGCCAAGATAAGTGAACTTATCCCCAGCATTCAATATTTCTCCATTTGCTGTAACTGATAGTTTTATGTATAGATGGTATGGTGCTGGCTGGTAGAGAAGCTGTGTTTTCTTGGTGTTAATTGTTAGGCCAAAATTAGCACAAGCAGCAAAGAATAGATCCATGTTTTGTTGCATCTCAACTTCAGAGGCTGCATGGAGTGCACAATCATCTGCAAACAAAAAATCATGCACTAACTCTCCCTCTACTTTAGTCTTGGCTTGTAGCTTTTTCAAGTTGAATAATGTACTATCAGTTAGGTAGCTGACCTTTACACCATCTTCATCCTCATTGGAGGCATATGACAACATTGATGAAAACACCATGTTAAAAAGCATGGGAGCAAGCACACAGCCTTGTTTCACTCCAATGGTAACTGGGAAAGTACAAGAATATCATCCATTATCCAGAACCCAGACAAGCATGCCATCATGAAATTGACATACAATACTGATGAACTTCTCCAGGCAACCAGATTTTATCATAATTTTTCATAAACCCTCATGACTGACAGTATCAAAGGTCTTGGTCATATTGATAAACACTGTGTACAGACCTCTGTTCTGCTCCCGGCATTTTTTTCAGGCAGCAAATACCGTATCAACCATTCCTTGGCAGTTTCTGAATCCCCACTGGCTCTCAGGTAGAGGACCATCTTCCAGGTGAAGAATCAGCCTATTAGAGAGGACTCTGGCAAGAGTCTTGCCAGCAGTGACTAAGAGAGAGGCTTCCCTGTGATTGTCACAGGACAATCTATTTCCCTTATCTTTACACAGATGGACAATGGAGGCATTCTTGAACTCCTGGGGGATAACCAACTCTTGCCATATAACCTGGAAAATTTCAGTCAACTTTTGTATGAGCAATGGACCCCCACCTTGTAAATCTCAGCTAGAATAGAATCAGTACCAGGTGCTTTGCCAGAGGAGAGGAGCCTAATAGCATTCAAAACCTCTTCTTCAGTTGGAAATTTGAGTAGAGAGGGATCGACTTCAACCTGAGGTATATGGGCAGTGGCTTCAGCATTGATTGATGATGGTCTGCTGAGAACACTATGGAAGTGTTCAGCCCATCTCTGCAGAATCATGTCCTTACCACTAATCAATGTGGCTCCATCAGCACTGAGTAGCTGAGAAGCACCTTATGTCTTTGACCCATAAATAGCCTTCAGGGCATGATAAAAGTACTTTGGATTGTTACTATCAACATAAAACTGAATTTCATCTGCCTTCTTACTGAGTCAAGAATCTTACATATCTCTAAGCTTCACTTGTAATTGACTTTTCCTTTTTATATATAGTATTTTATTTTTTCCAATTACATGTAATGTAATTTACTTTTGATGGAGATAAATGCTGCATTCTTAGAGATAGATGAACTAGCCAGCTGGTAAACTCTGTGGAGTTCTCATTTTTCATTTAGCGACTTCTGAATTTCCCCATCATTTTCATCAAATCAGTTTTGATGTTTGCAAGTGTTCTGATCCACATGAGTAAATGCAGTGCTTTACACCAAATCTCTGAAAGGTCCACACTCCTTTTCTGCTCTACTGCTGCCAACCATGTGTTGGCTCAACTTTCCCTCCAGGTTACCAATGGATTGTTTCTGCTCAGAGAAGCACTCTAATTTGTTTCACTCAGGGCTACTATTTGGATGTGATACCTCCTGAGTTCTCTCACAAGAACAACTGTTTGTCTTTCAAGTCTACTGGATTTTGTGTTGTTGGTAAGTGTGTGCATGCATGTTCCAAGTACTGATGGTGATTGGAATTATCTTTGCAAAAGTCTTTGTACATTTTTGTGTTTCAACCAGAGGGTGAGATCCCTGACTGCCACAGTAAATGGACCAGGGTTAGGTAAGAAATGATTTTTAGGTCTCCTTTTCTAGCTCCTTCCTTAAACCAGGAGATGAGCAGTACAGTCCTGAAGGGTTAATGTATAAGATCTTCCCTACCCACAGCCCAAACCAAGGGACAAGGAACTTCCCTAACATATTCTGGGATTTGTTTCAACTCAGACCCACCTTGAGGAACTATTGCTTAAAAAACAAGTCTTGAGGTAAACATCCAGGGACTTTGCCGGTTCCTGGGTATTGATGCAAGACATTTTTTGACATAACAAATATTGTTCTTGAGGACGGAGAGTTTCGGCCAAAACTCTCACGTCCTTAGGATTAATCACCTATTCCTTGGCTCCCTGCCTTCTTTGTGTAAGGATGATAAAAAGGGTCTTTCTTGGGAAAGTGACTTTGGGAGTCTCCCTCAGAGAGGACGCTCACCGCAGGGACTCTCCCAACTGAGACCCTGATGACTGTGATACAGTGACCAACTACGGATTCCAAAGGATGAAAGATGAATCATGTTACTCAGTTTTTGACAGAGAAGTCAGCATGCACATTGAGCCATATATTTTACGGTATATAGCCAATAAGGGGAATTCATTTTTCTTGACGATACATATTTGTTACAAGGGTTTTGTTTTTCTTTCTTTTTCAAGGTGAAAAAGCCAATTTGATTATTGCAAAAAAAAATTAATTTTAAAAAAGCCAACACCTTCTACAGAGAGGGTACCAATAGTAGTACTCAAGGAAGGCTGCCTAATTAGCATCTACCAGTTGGACACTATTCTCATTTCTGAGCATTCCTTATAACCTCTCCTGGAAAACGTGAGTCACAGAGTGACAACAGGATCCTCTTTAACAACATATCATATTTTCCATTATTTTGTATTGAACTTTTCAAGGAATTGAAAACAATTATATTAAAAGAAATACATATGTGGACAATCTCTAATCTACTATATGGATACAGAAATTTTAAAAATTGTTCCCTCTCTCTTCTGGCAATTTATTTATTTATTTATTTTTTTGTTTTCAACATCTACTTCCACAAGATTTTGAGTTCCAAATTTTCACCCCATCTCACCCCTCCCCCCACCCCAAGATGGTATGCATTCTGAATACCCCTTCCCCTAGTCTGCCTTCCCTTCTATCTCTACCCCACTTCCCTTATCCCCTTCCCCTTCAATTTTCCTGTAGGGCAGAATAGATTATTGTACCCCATTTCCTGAATTTCTTATTTCCCAGTTGCATGTGAAAACATTTTTTTTTAAACATGTGTTTTTAAAACTTTGGGTTCCAAATTTTCTCCCTTCCTCCTTCCTCACCCACCCTCATTGATAAGGCAAGCAACTAAATATAGGTTATATATGTGCAGTTATGCAGAACACTTCCATAGTAGACATGCTGTGAAAAACTAACTCTATTTCCCTTAATCCTATCCTGCCCACCCATTTATTTATGAGGGACCCTGTCCCTCCTCAGAAGTAGTTGCTTCTGATTACTCCCTTTTCCAATCTGCCCTCCTCTATCATTCCCCTACTCTCTTGTCCCCTTTCCCTCCCCATTTTCCTGTAGGGTAAGACAGATTTCCACACCCAATTGAGTGTGTATGTTATTCCCTCTTTAAGTCAAATCCTATTAAAATAAGATTCACTCATTCCCTCTCACCTTTCCCCATTTCCCCTCCACTGTAAGAGCCTTTTTTTTCTGGGTTTTTTTTTTTTGTGGGATAATTTACCCTGTTCTACCTCTCCCTTTCTCCTTCTCCTAGTATATTCCTCTCACCCCTTAATTTTATTCTCCAGATATGACCCCTTCATTTTCAACTCACCCTGTGCCCTCTATCTATCTATATCTACATATATGTACATATAATTTTTTCCCCTCCAACTACCCTAATACTGACAAAGGTCTCATGAGTTACAAATATCATCTTTCCATGTAGGAATGTAAACAGTTCAACCTTAATAAGTCTCTTATGATTTTCTCTTTCCTGTTTACCTCTTCATGTTCCACTCAAGTTTTGTATTTGAAAATCAAATTTTCTATTCAACTCTGGTCTTTTCATCAGGAATGCTTGAAAGTCCTCTATTTCACTGAATGACCATTTTTCCCCCTGAAGGATTATACTCAGTTTTGCTGGGTAGGTGATTCTTGGTTGTAATCCTATCTCCTTTGCTCTCCGAAATACTATATTCCATGCCCTGTGGTCCCTTAATGTAGAAGCAGCTAAATCTTGTGTTATCCTGATTGTGTTTCCACAATACTTGAATTGTTTCTTTCTGGCTGCTTGTAATATTTTCTCCTTGACCTGAGAACTCTGGAATTTGACTACAATATTCCTAGGAGTTTTCCTTTGGGGATCTCTTTCAGGAGGAGATGATGGATTCTTTCAATTTATATTTTGCCCTCTGGTTCTAAAATATCAGGACAGTTTTCCTTGATAATTTCTTGAAAGATGATGTCTAGGCTCTTTTCTTGATTATGGCTTTCAGATAGTCCAATAATTTTTAAATTCTCTGTCCTGGATCTATTTTCAAGGTCAGTTGTTTTTCCAATGAGGTATTTTACATTGTTTTCTAATTTTTCATTCTTTTGGATTTGTTTTACAGTGTCTTGATTTCTCATAAAGTCACTAGCTTCCAATTGCTCTATTCTAATTTTTAAGGAAGTATTTTCTTCAGTAAGCTTTTGGACTTCCTTTTCCATTTGGCCAATTTTGCTTTTTAGGGCATTCTTCTCCTCATTGGCTTTTTGGACCTCTTTTGCCATTTGGGTTAGGCTATTTTTTAAAGTGTTATTTTCTTTCGTATTTTTTGGGGTCTCCTTTAGCAAGCTGTTGACTTGTTTTTCATGATTTTCTTGCATCATTCTCAATTTTTCCTCTACTTCTCTTACTTGCTTCTCAAAATCCCTTTTGAGCTCTTCCAAGGCCTGGGACTGATTCATATTTTTCTCCGAGGCTTTGGATCTAGGAGCTTTGGCTTTGTTGTCTTCTTCTGGTTGTATGTTTTGATCTTCTTTGCACCAAAGTAAGATAATATAGTTTGACTCTTTTTACACTGCTTACTCATGATCCCGGCCAATTACTTGAGTTTTAAACTCTTTGTTAAGGTAAAAGTCTGCTTCCAATGTGAAGAATACTATCCCAAGCTTCGGGGGTTTGTACAGCTGTTTTCAGGGGTACTTCTACGGACCTGTAAATTTTCACTTCTTCCAAGGTGTTTTCCAAGGGGCGAGGTGTTTTCTCTTCACCACCACAACAAGCTCCACCGCACCAGTGTTCCTCCTTGCCCCAGGACTGCCCCTCAGAATTGTGACCCAGATCCAAGCATCACTAAAGCAAGAGATTCCTGCCTCAGCACTGGCAAAGAGATCCCTGCAATCCCCCTCTGATCAGCCACTCGATTCCCCCTCAGTCTGTGGACCAGAAGGTCAGGAAAAAGCCATGGCCCCAGGCCGCACTCAAGACTTGTGGCTGAGACCTAGCTCCTCTCTCACCACAGTCACAGACTTTTCCCACTGACCTTCTAAGTTGTCTTTGGCGTTCATGGGTTGAGAAGTCTGGAAACCGCCACAGCTGCCCGCGATTCAGTCTTCTGAGGCCTGCTCCAGGGTCACTGCAGCCTGCATGCCCATGCCAAACTGCGCTCGTCTCCCCGCCCAGCATGATATACCTTTCTGATCAACCATCCAGGCTGTCTTTGGCTGGAAATTTGTTTTACTCTGTCTTTTTGGGGATTCTGCTGCTTTAGAACTTGTTTAGAGCCATTTTTTTAGGTATTTGGAGGGCTTTGGAGAGAGCTCAAGACAGTCACTGCTTTCCCTCCGCCATCTTGGCTCATGTACCCTGAGGGGTCTTCCCCTCCCAGGTTGATTTTTTTTTTAACTAGGTAAAAGAAGCCATTCTCTGTCTTATATCTTATCTAGACTTAATCACTGAATGAGGTCCTGCCGCAGTCAAACTGAGACCTGTTAAAGACCTTAGCTTAAAAAGGCCAAGGTCTCCCACTGCATCCTGGGCCATCTCTAGTTGTCCTGATCCATATCTGGTCACTGGACCCAGATGGCTCCAGAGGAGAGAGTGAGGCTGGTGACGTTGCCCAGCCCTCCCTCCCTCAAATCTGATTCACTTGCATGTCATGGCATCACCTCCCTGATGTCATGATCCTCTTCAAGAATGAAGGACAAACAACAACCCTATAATATATAGGATTCTGCATAAAAGGTTTACAGTTTACTTTACCAAACAGACAGTCTTGAATGTTTATATCTGTTTTGTCTTTTGGCAGAAAGTTATGAGGATGGGTTGGTTTTTTTTTTTGTTTTAGATGGTGTGATAATGAGGTCACAGTGTTCCTGATATGAAGCAGATTCCAATTCCTAAGAGCCCAAGTGATATTAAGTAGCTATGTTTAAAGAGCAGAAAGGTAGCAAAAATAATTTCCCCTCCCTTATTTTTAATCATCTTCTTCCCTTCTCTCCCTCTGTCTACCCCCAAGAAATTGAAACAATAGGCTTTATAAGTAGAAATGCTAATTTTGCAAATGTTCTTAAAGAGTCTCTTTTATTGCCTTTTTACTGAACTTAATTCTCATGCTTCTCCTTATTAACCAAGGATGGCTTTGAGCTATTTTAAAGACATGGTAATGTAGTTAGAACATCTTTATGATATGGAAGGGAAAAAAAGGTCACTTTCTACTTTTCACAAATTCTATTTTCCAGAAAACATTACTACTAACTTTTCCCTTAACTAGATACTCCATCTCCAGCCTCTATAGATATCAGGATTGTACATAGTTGTTTACATAGTGTATCTCCCATTAGACTGTGAGCTCTTTGATAACAGGGAAGGTTTTTTGTCTTTCTTTGCATTCCTAGTGCTTAGCACAGTGCCTGACACATAGTAGGTATTTAATAAAGACTTGACTTAAATTGGGACTGGCCACACTTACTTTTAAGTCTCTCAGCCTACCACTTGACTCAGTATATATTTAATTTTGTCCTCCAGATATCTAGAGTGATCTATTACTATATAGGGATAATTTATTTTTCATTAATATACTTGCAATATCTTTCTCATTTCGTAACTAACTAGAGACCCAACATCCCAGTCCAGATCATTAAATATTTATTATTTAATGAACAAGAGAGACTTATTTTCCTAATAGTAATTACTTGTATTTTTCTATACTTAAATAAATATCAAACTTGCTAAATGGCTACAGTTTATTAGCTAATGAAATTAATAATAAAGACATGGAACTATTATAATATTTTGGCTGTGATCAATATCATAGCCTTCATCACCTCAAACCCTCAATATATTTCCAATTGACTTCTCTTCCCTTGTGAATAATCTTAGTGACAACCAGTTTTTCTCCACAGTTATCAAGTGAAATCTCACCTCAAAATTATCTTCATAAAATAAAGATGAAAAGAGCTTCCTCAGGGGCAAGCTAGGTGGTACAGTGGATTGAGCACTGCCCCTTTAGTCAGGAGGACCTGAGTTCAAATCCAGCCTCAGACCAAACACTTGACACTTACTAGCTGTGTGACCTTGGGCAAGTCACTTAATCCCAATTACCTGAAAAAAGAAAGAAAGAAAGAAAGAAAGAAAAGTTTCCTCAGAAATGAAGTCATGTCCGTCTCCTTTCTCTTGAAGACAGCAGTTCCCCAACCAGAGGAGGGAAAATCGCTTTATCTTCACTCTAGCTATCACTCTGGAGAGTTCCTCTTCTGTTGACCAAGTAGATCTTCATAGATCCTCAATGTATCACACACCTTCTCCCTGACTCTATAGAGAGAACTCTTTCACATTTAACCATTTTCTCAGCTCTCATTTCCAAACTGCCAACAAAAGCTTTGTTTCATTATTATACTTGAGCTGTTTCTGTTTCATAACCATAGACAGTAAGAGTTTCTATAGCCTCTGTAAGATAGATATTCCAAGCATGGATGACACTACCAAGTGTTAGAAATGCAGCTTCTGGGCAGTATGGGAGAATGAGATAGGCTTCTATGCGCAACATAGCCCAGTCTCTTCCTACCTTCCTGGTGTTCTTACTCATTAGACTCTTTTAGGTCCATTTTGTGATAGTGACACTGGCTTATTTGCAGCTCCTCAAACATGATGCTCCAACCCTCCATCTCTCTTTGCAGTGCCTTTGAACAATTATCCACAACTACCTTTCGGACTCAAAAGCATACTAAATTATAAATAAATGACAAATTCTGAGAGCAAATTTTGATAGTAAGAATGAATGAATAAATGAAGATTGATAAAGCATTTATTAAATGCTTATTATATGCCAAGCTCTGCCCTAAGCACTGAAGATACAAATACCAGCAACCAAGGCAGTCCCTGCCCTCATGGAGCTTATATTCTAATAGAGGAAGAAAGTAATAAAGGGGTGCTAGAAAGGGAGGAAGATTATGTATATGGGGTGGCATGATTTGGAAATGAAGACCTGGAAGTACAGGTTACCTCGGTTTATTGTGCTTGTAGATTTTGTGTTGTCTGTTTGTTTGTTTATTTGTTTACAAATTAAAGATTTGTGGCAACCCTGCATTGGGTGTTCCCCATCTCTTTCCTTCTCCTCAGGCCTCCCTATTTCCTGAGATACAATAGTATTGATTTTAGTATTGATTGATGAATAACCCTACAAAGGCCTGTAAGTGATCAAGTGAAAGGAAGAATCAAATGATGTGGCAAACTTCATTGTTATCTTCTTTTTTAAGAAATTGCCACAGCTACCCTGATCAGTCAGCAGCCATCAACATCCAGGCAAGACCCTCCATCCACAAAAGGAGCCCTAATGATATTTTTCCCTTGATGATATTGTAGCTTTCTGCTGGTCTCCTGGTGGAGTAATGAAGCTTGTTTTCCTCAGGATGTTTTGTTTTTTGGTTTCCTGGGACTTATTTTATCCATGCCTCATAGGACACTGAGTGTCCTCAACCAATCCTAATACACTTCTATGTAGTATAATTTCATTTCATCCAAGGCTTTCACTCCTTCCAAGTTGACTAAGAACTTTTCATAGCAGTCTAATTGATGGGGTATGGGCCCAAGCCGAGACATTTGCCCCTCGCCCCAAAAAGAATTTGGGTCCTATTTGTCTATGGGCCCCAGAAAACCCTTAAACTTTCTTTGACCTCACTCATCTACTTGGTCTCAAACGTTTGCCTGAGGCTATACTCCACTTAACTGACCTTTCTTTATCTCTTACTCTTATCCTTATCTCCCTCTGAAAACCTAATAAAGCTTAGTCTTTGACCCTAGTATATTTCCCACCTTTGATCTTATCCAAACTCCTTTCCAGTTCCCTTCATTATCTATTCCAGGCAACCTCCCAGACACTCCCAGTCACCCAGATCCTCTTCCCAGCCCCTCCTTGCAACATTCCAAAATTACTTGACTGTATATAAGATTCACCCTGGCCCCCATTTAAAGACTGAGATTTCCTCATGCCTGCTTTACAGGCGTCACTAATGTTCAGATTCCTTAAGAGGCTGGCCTGTATGGCCCATCTCTAATAAAACTTTGTCTCTGGCTGAAAAAAGATTTGGGTCGAATTCATTCGGGCAGGGCCTGCTGTGCCGTTATTTTGGGGTCCCAGAACCCCAAGAATCTAGAACTCATCATAATGACCTAGATTGATTAAAAAAAAAAAAGGACTGGGCCATGTTTACATACAGTTTATGCCACTGATTGATTAATTTTTTCATGGAAGCCATCTCACTTGACATTGAGTTGATTGATTAATTCAATTGACTCTACCCTCCCATACCTTTCCAGGCTTATTACACATTACTCCCCACTGAATACACTCTCTGTTCCTGTTAAACTGGCTTTCTTGCCGTTCCTCAAACTTGATACTCCATCTCGCTGCCTTTACTTAGGTTGTTTTCTATGCCTGCAATATACTCTAGCCTCATCTCTGTCTCTTGGTGTAACCTTTTTCTTCCTATAACAGGACACAATTTGCTGAGATGCCTAACAAGTTTTTAAAATGAGATTTCCTTATTGGTCGTTTTAAAAGAAGCCATTAAGAGAGGGTAGCCATTAAAGGAAAGGAAATGTGAAAGATGAAATGGATAAATGTGAGAACAGAACAAATTCACAGGAAAAGAGCAATGAGAGGGGAATAAGAGGAAAAGAAGACAACAAAACAGTAAGATTACTGTATAAATCTGTAGGAATAAGATGAAAGAGCACAATGGGAAATCAGTTTTATGTGGCAACAAAAAAGACATGTGAATGAACAACATCACAAAGCAGTGCAATAAAATAGAAAAATGGAAATATTTCAGCAAAAGCTGTTAAAAGCTAAATGTTAGGAGATAAGGAAGACATCAATTATAGTATGTAATAATCATCATACTGTTTTACCACAAGAATTCTGAGGTCTGTACTATGCTATTTTATATTGGGAGGTTATAATTTAGGGGATTACTTTGTTGCTTGACATTATGTTGTAAACATTTTTGGAATGAAAGATTACCTCAAGTTTTAAACTTTCCTGATTCACAAGTATAACCATACAAGAATTTGACATCTAACTTAGAATAAGGGAATACTCAAAGGATCTGTGATTTCTTTGGCACTGACTGGGAACTCCTTGCAAGCTAATTCCCACCACCAATGCAATTCATAATCAACAGATCATAACCCAGCTAGAACTTAGTAGATAAACTGTAGGGTGCTGCCTAAGGCACACAGAGGTTAAGTAGATTGCTTGAGGTTGTGAGATGCCTCTATATGCCTATGTTAAAAATTTTTAATTTACAACATCTCCCTATTTAAATGTTCCAGTTTTGTGATAGTTGAGACAGAAAACCAATAGTCTTGAAATCCAATTTTCTTGTGGCTTAGAATTTGATCTAGTACCTCCTACCGTGATAGGCATGTGGTAAGCCTAATAAATACCTGTGAATGGTTAGAAGAATGCTTAAATTTTACAATTACCTGCACCATCACCTTTAATTGATCATTTTGCATGTAAAATTCTTGTCAGAAAACTCTGGTTTCTAAACCAGAAAACTAAGTAGGGATCCAAGATAAATTGAAATGTTACAAGCAATGAAAGCTTCATCTGGTTACCATATTAGTTTTCCAAAGCTGACAGAAGACATTTAGTACATTGGCTAGATTTTCTTGTAAACAAATTCAGATGATATTATGGAACATTTCTAGCTATGGGTCTCTTAATATCATCATGTTTTGCCACTTGTGTTACTTTAATACAGCTGATGTCTCCTAACTTAACCAGACTTCAGGTAGATCAAACTATTCTTCAGAGACAGTATCCATTAAATAAGGTGCTTATTACAGAAACCATGTATTCTGAGGACCCCCATAGCTCAAATGTTAATTTCTGACAATGAGCACAAGAGGGATTATGACGATCCCAGGATTTCAGTGAATTTTGATTTTGTGATCTACCCTGACCTTTAACCCAAAGAATAAAGCATATCTAAAGATGGTCATAAATAGAAAATTATCTTCTTTCATTTGGTGCCAGTGTTCCAGTGAACAATATTATCATCAATATTGCTTTATTGATAATATTAACATATGCATATGTATGATTATGCCTAATATTGTTAGTTTTTATGATCATACCATAATATTACATTGAAGAACTGGAGGCCTTATTTAACTAATCAGATGCTTTCAACTACATATGTTGCTCTAAAAGCAACAGGGTGACTACACTTAACCTCTGAGCAAGAAGTTCAAGCAGTGTGTGTGATACAGTAGCAAGACATGAGAATGGGAGAAGTGAAGAGACTTGAGTTTGACCCCAAGTCTGATCACTAGTTCTCTTTATGATCTTGACAAATTTACTTCACTTCCGTGGGATGCTCAGTTTTCTTATATATAAAATAAAAAGGTTTGACAAAGAGATCAAAAAGAATGGAAAAGATCTTGTAGGTACAAAAATATTCATAGCATTTCCTTTTATAGTGGCAAAGAACTCGAAACTCAAAAGGCATTTGTCAGTTGTGGAATGGCTGAACAAATTATTTCATATCAATGTAATGGAATACCGGATTATGAGAAATGATGACAGAGACTTTTCAGAGAAATCTCAGAAGATTTGGATGAATTGATGCAGAGTGAAGTAAGTAGAACCAGGAGAGCAACACAATTTTGAAAGCACTTTAATCAATTTCAATGACCAGCCATGATTCCAAAGAATCACTAATGAAAAATACTAGACTAGAGAGGTGACAGACTAAATATGTAGAATGAGACACATTTTTGAACATGAATAATATGAAAATGTATTTTGCTTAACTATACATATTTTTATAAGATTATTTTTCTTTTTTCTTAGGGGGGGGGACAGTGAGAAGAAAAAAATACTTGATAATTTTTCAAAGTAAAAATAAAAATGAAGGGACTGAACTGGATTTCTATAAGGTCTTTGTCTTCTCTAGCAGTTTAGATACCACAGTTACCTCTTACACATACAACTACCCTATTATTTAAGACACAGATTTCCTCAGTACAGAATCAAAGTAGGGTGACCATGGATTTACTCCAGATCACGGAAATTTTTAGGGTATGCAATCACATTTGGACTTCTTTGGCAGCATAGAAACAAATGTGTTTAGCACCTAATTAGCAAGAACAATTGGTTAAATTGAGAAACTACCTCTTTTCCTCTTTACTGCTATCTTCCTCAATCTAAAACTTTCCTGCTCCCCAACATAACTTCCCCAAGCAGCAATCTTGTGGCAACTCATTGTGTTGCCCTATTCCACCATACCCCCTTAATTGAAATTTTTAAAAAGGCATAATATTACCCTGGCTCCAGTGTGGACACGTCCTGACAACCCTCTTTACAAAAGGTTAATTGAAGGGTGTGTTTCATGCAACTTGCCCTGAGTGTCAAAATTGTTAATTACAGTTTTGCCTAAGCATTAGTGATGAGTGTTGTGGCATGACATTGCATGGGATGCTTGGCTGCTTGTACTCAGACCCCACTTCCAAGATCATATTTCTCCCTGGTCTCAGAAACACTATCCCTGACAGTTTCCCTCCAGTCTAAAGAAGCTATCTCTGGCAATAACTCATGAGTGGGCCCAGTGAGGCAAACTATCTCTCCCTGTTACAAGAACAAGCTAACCTCTGTAGAATTTCCTTTGTATGAACAGGACTATCTTATACCAATACAACTATAATGTACTGATTCCCATAGTTATTATATACAATCCAGAGGTCAAGTTATAGACGTCGACTCCTGAAACTATCTTGTTACAGACATAACAGACCAAAAATATACCCTTTAGGAACCCTCTTCACACACACCCCCCATTTCTAGTAGTGAATGACTTAGTTGTATGTTATCACCTAATTAGCATACTTGTCACATAATTCACTACTTTTCCTATATAAATTTTAGCATCAGTTCTGTTAGGTTGCAAGTTCCCTAATGAGCTCTGCCCACCATGGCAGGTTCCTTGAGAATCCTTGCCTACTGTATATCATAACAATAAATCTTTGCCATCTTGACTTAAAGAATGCTTGAGTCTATGAATTCATTCCAGACAACCCTGTCCTGTATTCCGGTCCTTGAGGGATCAAAACCTCTCAGACCTCAATAACTCCATATGTGCTCTTCAATGCTACATGTAACTCTTTGTTTTTATGATGATCTGTGCAGTCCAATGTCATTTCCAGTTTTATTTCTACTACATGCTTGAAATGCTTCTTAGTCAATATGCCCTGATACATCTCTTATGTGCTAACACTGAATGCTTGTTTTTCAAGTCAGGACAACAAGCATTTATTTAGCACTTACTATGTACCAGGCTCTATATAGAGCTTTTCAACCCTGTTTTGGTAATTATCATCAAATTAGTTCTGTTTGCATTGTTTTACCTGGAGACATCTTCTATGCATTGCTAACACAGCTATTTTCACTAGAGAATTGAGAATTCCAGAAAGATTATAGAGCTCTTATTTCTTTCACTGAAACACCAGGATGCTTTGGATCCAGTTTTTTTTTTTTAAAGTTGGCACTTACCAAGTGATCATTAACTTAGTATTAGATGTTTTGTATTGTTTTAATAATATATGTTTCTGGTCTCTTGATCAGCAATAATTATCAAATGGAGCTGACTATTTAGATAGTATGTCTGTGATTATTTCCTTTTGTTTTGTAGGGAGAATATGGTGGTGATGATCATGAGCTAAGGTTCCACTGAGAAGGAATGTGGTAAGATAGATTAAGACCAGGTAAGACCTGGAAAGGCAAAATTATCTTTCCTCCGTTTTTTCCCCGTGACTACTATGAGAATAAATATTCTGGCTGTTGAATGGAGCAATGACAATAGTGATATAACACTTATCTTACAGATGTGCTCTAATGCATCTTGGAAATTTTGGAAGTATAGAAACCATATGTCTGATTGCAAAATTGCAGTCTACTCCGTAATTATCTGAAGAAGGAGGAAAACCCTGGGAGAAAATATGCTTTACATGTTTTATTATTGAAATCCTGCTCAAAAATGTTTAGTTCTTAGATTTAGTGCTATGCAAGGAAGAGAAAGAGTTCAATTTGAACACTAGAATACAACCTTATGGAAAGGAGAGAGACAAGTCCATGGTCCTGAAGCTTGAGGTAGCAAACTGAGACCTTGTCCTCTGGTACTACTAGAAGCAGTTAGAGGTAGTAAAATTAAGAGAATGTGGTGTTTCTGAAGTCAAGGAAGGAGAGGAGACGCAGTAGGAAAAACTGGTTAATATCAAATGCTGCAGAGAAGGTGGTTGAATTCTGATAAAAAGGACATTGGATTTGATGATTAGGAAGTCATTGGTGACCTTTGAAAGAACAGTTATAGCAGTATGGTAGGGATGGAAGAAAGATTGCGAAGGGCAGAGAAGAGAATAGGGTGGTGAGAAAGTGTTTTTCTAGTGTAGACAATTAGTCTCATCTAATAGGAGCAATATTGCTGCTGCTAAGAGATTAGACCTGATTATGCAAGATAGAAGTGAGTAACTCTCCCAACCTAATTCATTTGGTCAATGGTCAGTTTTCTAAAATTAGGTGTCTGTTAATCACTCCTGGCCTCTATCATTAGGATTAATAATAATAATTGACATTTATATAGAATATTTATGGTCTACAAATACAATTGTGCCCATATCTGAAGTTTCCAATTGCCTAGGTGACCTAATCTGGGAAGATTCTATAAGTTAGGTTTTAATAGATCCTAACTGGCCTACAAGAGCTGCTGGAATCAGAGTGGGAAGGAATCTCAGAGACCATCTCTTCTAGATGGTACCCACATCATGGATCTCCTGCACAACACCTTCCAATGGTCATCCAGTCTAAATTTGAAGACCTATTGGTGCCAAGTTTATTGCTCCCTAATCTCCATTCCATTTTTGGAGAGTTCTAATTGTTGGAGGGAAGGCAGAAGTTTGTAAAAAGGCTCAGCAGGTTGGGATTGGGGTAGATTTAGCTGGGCCAGAAAGGGGAAAATATTGCAGTCAGCTCAGGAGAACAGTACAGAAGGTTGCAGAGAGGGGAACCTGGGTAGTGAAAAGATGGTGGTCTTTTTTCCTCTCTCTCCCCCTCTTTATTTTCCTAGCTATCTCTCAATTCCTTCTCTGCTTTCAACAACTCTTCTCACCCAGTCATACCTGCCCCCCTTCCAAAACCTCTCTCTTTTCCACCTTTTCTTAGTCTCTTTTCTCTTAATTAGCCAGATATGGAACTGATAGTTTCAACTGTCACTCTCTATTTATTGGGTAGAGTTTTATGTTTTAATTTTAGCAGTTGGAGAGCTGGATTTTTCATAGAGTTTTTCTTGTGGAATGTTGTTGCTGGTGGTGGTCCTTTTTTCCATGGGGTGATGTCTTGACTTTTGAGTGAATTGGATTTAAGTGAGGCCAAGCTGCACAATGTCTTCAGCCTCACTCTCTCTTCCAGAGTCATCAAAGTCTAGTGGCATGACCAGTGATGGCCTGGGGTGCAGTGGATGACCTTGGCATCTTCAATGTCTATAGCATCCATCTTCATGGTTGTTGGAACAAATTGATCCCATCAGCCCATTCCTGTGGAATGCAAGCTCCCTGCAAGTAGAGATTGCTGCATTCTTTGCATTTTTATCCTCAGTGCTAGCGCACACTAGTACTGGTACTAGTACTAGCACACTGGTACTCAGTAGGTGCTTAATAAAAGCTTATTGACTGATTTCTCATTTTAAAAAAAATGGGATTTTTCATTCGTTTTTCTTACAGATGTTTGTGACCATTAATTTGTTTGTTAAATTATCATCCATCCATCCATCCACCTACCCTTTCTCCAGCCCTGACAAGTTTAAGGCTCTGAAGGCCAACTCTGGCTCAGGCGGGTCTCTTTCTCCTGGAAGCCGCTCCTCCTCCTCCTGCACGTCAGGGGGCACTGCAGCCCCCTAATGGCAGGTAATCCCAGGCATCCCGGCTGGCGTCGGAATCTCACTGACTGATCGCACAGGCCCATCTAGCGGAAAGGCTGCGTAGCTGCACTGGCTCTCGGAGAACCCAGGAGGCCCCACTGTCGCCGAAGCAGGATCGCCGGGCGGCAACCACCGCGATTTCTATTAGTGAGAGCTGTGTCATTAATTCCAAATCGCAAATGAGAGCGTGTCTACGGGATGAGGTCACACGTACTGCGGCTTCCGCCCTCCTCAAGTCCCGCCCGCCGCCGATGCCATAGCAACGCGCCTGGTGACTGAAGTGCCTTCAGTTTCCCCAGGGTGTTGAGGGCTGGTCGGCATCATGGCCCTGGCGCCCCTCAAGTTGCTGGTGCTCCCCTGGTTCCTCCTGGCGGGGAGCGCCAGGGCCCAGACTCAGCCCTCACCTCCTGGAGGAGCTCTCACCTCGGCGGGAGGGACTCCCGGCGCCTCGCCGTCCCCGGAGCCGGAGCCGGAGCCGGAGACCCCCGCCTCTCCCCCGGCCACGCCGCCGGGGGTTCTCCTCGAGGAGGGGTCCCCGGTACAGCCGCTCGTAACTGTGACCCCGGAGCCCTTCCCTGGCGAAGAGCAGGCCCCCTGGGAAGAGATTCTAAGCGGGCGCCTCTTCTGGTCTTCGACCGTCCTTGCCGAGATCTGTACGTGCGACTTGACGCCGAACTCCTGCGATCTAAACTGCTGCTGCGACAAGCAATGCCCCGTGCGCGATCCCAAGTCTGTGTTCGCCTTCTGCCTCGAGGGGAGCTACAGGTGAGCATCCCGACTCCCGGTCCCGGCACTGAGTCACCCAAAAAAAAGACGAATAAGGGCCATACCGAGGCCTGCTTCGGAATGATTTGGTGCTCTCCTCTACCCTGTTCCTCCAGCTGCCCCTTTGGCTGACCAAACCTTCTGGACTTCTCAGCCCACCCCATCAGCTCTATTTTCCCATGGCCTTTACCTGTCTTTGTATCCCCAGCGCTTAGCACTATGCCTGGTACATGTAGATGATGAGTAAAGTTTCTTGACTGAATAAAGTAGTGAGTACCAAACTGTCAGGGAAACTACTTGTAGCTACAGGGTTAACTTGCTAAGGTGAAATTGATTGCTGGTACTTTAATGACACATCTAAATACCCAGGATCCGTGGGGAAGAGCCACCTGTGTGTGGACATGCTGCTGGAAAGCAGTCACTTGTGTGACTTTCAATTGAAAGGATTACCCACCTCCCTGAGCATCAGTATTCCCATCTTTGAAATAAGGGGTTTGGACTAGATGGCCTCTTAATAAAACTTATTAAATGTTGCTGTATTTTCTCACAACCTACTCTTTTCCTTATGCCCTTACAGTCTTAACTTCTGCCCCCAAGCTTTTGAAACTGTTCTCCCAAAAATCACCACATTGCCAAATACAGTGGTCTTTTTTTCATTCCTTATTCTCCTTGAACTCTTCTGTTACATTTGACATTGTTGACCATCCCTTACTGTTGGAAAATCTTTCCTTCCTTGGTTTTAGACATCAATCACTCAATAAGTATTAAGCACTTACTATGTGCTATGTACACTAGCACAAAGAATGAAACGGTCCCTAGTCACGAGTTTACATTCTAATGAGACATACAAGTTCATATAAAAATATATACAGCATAAATAAAAAGTCAATATGTGTGTGTGTGTATAGGCAAAGTAATTTAATACAAAGTAGTCTAGGAGGAAGGGCACTAGAAGTTGGGGATATCAGGAAGAAAGGTTTTATGCAGAAGATGGTGCCTTAGTTATGTCTTAAAAGAAGAGAGGGACCCTCGAATGGAGGGAGGTAAAGAGGAAGTGCCTTCAGGCCCAGAGCATTGAGAGTGAGGAGCAGAGAGTGGGCCAATTTGTCTAAATCACAGTGTGTGGGAGGGGAAGTTAGAGCCACTGAGGCTTAGAAGATAGGTTGGAGCCAGATTATGTACAGGTAGGCCTTCATCATTATGACCTATTTGTAATCACCTGTTTACAGGTAGTCTTGCCTCTTCTGTTTCCTTCCTCTAGTCCACCTTTTTACCTGTGTCAGAATTATATTCCTTAGCCATGCCACTCCTCTGCTCAAAAATGTTAGATGGTTCCATATTGCCTACCAAAAAGAGGTCAACTCATTTGCCTGGCATTTAAGGCCCTTCCCAATCTGACACCATCCTGCCTTTAGGCCATATTACTCTGCTCCATCCATTTACCTGCCCAATCAAACGCCACTGTTCATATTTGTTTCTGAACATGCTTTGTATTTTCCCAATGCTACACCTTTGCTCATCATCTTCCCTATGCTTAATATTCCTTTCTTTTCACTGTTGAATTCCTATCCATCCTGTAAAGCCTGCCCAAATGCAACCATTCATCTACTCAATAATTCTTTAGTAGTTAAGCTCTGAGGGTGTGCCACACACTCAAATTTAGTACTGGGGTAGACAAATTTAGACATATAGTCCCTGCCCTCCTGTAGTAGGGGAATGAGACACAAACACAGATAACTAAAATGTACACTATCACATAATTAGTACTTTAAAGAGTTGCAGGTGGGCACTAAGAGGATAAACCACTGCCACCAACATTAAGGAAGATTGATGGTAGCTATTGTATGCAACTTATAGGATGGAAGTCATTAAATTTGTTGGGACCAGGATGTTATCAGATTCTGAAAAGAATGTTTCTTCAGTGGACTTAGAGGTACTTATACTCAACTAGGTAGGTGGGAGGCATAAAATAGGCATACATGGTCTATAAAAGAAAAAACAAGAAATGTTACATTTGAATTAGTTGTTAAATGACAAATTACAATGAAGCAGTTGTAAGTGCAGTCAGTTAAGGAAGAGAAAAAGGGAAACACCAAATTAAAAAATAATATTAGGGAGCCATATAGATCTGGTTGTGACTGAGAAAGGAAACTGAAAATTTTCTGTATGTGAACTTATAAAGATCTTTTGCTATATTTGCTCAATTCATTTTATGTTAAAAAAAATGTTTACTTCAGGGTAAATTGGATGATCCACTGGAGTTTTTACAATCAAAAGAGGAATTCCCTAAAGACTTCTAGATTTCAAATTTCAAGACTTTTATTAAAATGACTTCTTATCCTATAGACTTCAGCCAACATTTTAACTTTTGCTTCATGTAAGATTTGGGAATTTCCTGAGGACATGCTTCTCGCATTTACATTGTAATTATTGTATGTGCTATTTTCCTGGCTCTTCAAAGGTCGTTCTGCATCCTGTAAATCTTCTCATGCTTCGTGTATTTATCATTTCTTACAGCACAGTTATACTTCATTATATTCATGTACCACAGTTTATTTACTCAGTGATCTGTGTGATGTCCTCCCAGCTGGCAGTGATATCTCCTGCCTCAGATTTTCCTAGAGCATTTCATCTGAATCTTGCTCTATTATATTCAACCTCTTATCTCGTACTTGTGTACTTGTCAGCTCTTTTCCCCTCCTGCCTAGTGGATTGTAAGTACAGCTCTGTTTTTTACCTTTATATTCCCAGCATCAGAATATAAAAGGTACTAAACCAGTGTTTCTTAAAATTGATTTAAACATAGGATTTGTGCTTTTTTAAAAATCTTTTTAGATGTGTTTGCTTTGAAATTTTAGAATTCTATATAGATGCTTGGAATATAATTTTCTTCTAAATTATAAAGATTAGGCCACTTCAAGGCAGTTGTCTGCTTTAAAGTTTCCCACTCTTTTATGTCTTCATAGGGTAATGACTTGGGAATGTATAGATGCTTCCATTGTTTTCCGGAGTAATACCCCATTTCGTGTAACAACTGTGGTACTGCCACATGAAGGGCTACAATTTTGTATCCAGGTGGACAACCGTGAGTTGAAAACATTCTCTTCTTTTGAATTGCTCCCCCCTTTTTTTTTTGGATTCTCTGTATTATCCGTCCTTTTTCTCAGCTAATCTTTTTATCTTTTCTCCCTTCTTCCCCTGCCCCAATATATATTTTCCATGAGTCTGAGTCTTGATAAATGGTTTAAAACTTTTAAGACCTTTAACTGAATGCTGGAGGCACATCTATTTTAATGAATCCTCCTTTAGCTATGTAACCACAAGAAGACTGCAAAAATGAAGTGATTGTATAACTGAATCTGAGACAGTAATGTAATGTTGTATTTATTTGTCACATGTAAATGTTACAGTTAAACCATGCGTTTATCTTTGCAAGTATACTGTCATAAGTTTTAAATACCGTATGCAAAATTAACAAAACTTTTGAGATTTCTCAACAAACAAAGCAAAAGTACAGAAGTACTTAGATATGTATTTTACATATTCAGGATCAGTAGATTTTGGCAGAAAGGAGTGAAGTTTTAGAAACTGTTTTGCTAACACCCTATCTTTAACATCCTATCTTTAGTTTCCTGTTGAATAGGGAGCCCTTCCCTTAGTTTTTGGGGTCTTGGGTTTATTAAACACTGTGCTACATGTTTGATTGCTTCTGGGTTTGGCTTATCCGGTCTCTTCAACTTGCCTGAAGTTAAATATTTCTTCAAAGTAGTCTTCAAGGTTTTTGAGAACTCAGAAAAGGTATATGGAAGAGCAATTTGCAGGAACTTGAAAGCCTGAAAACTGAGAAGTAGGGAAGGAAGGTTAAGGCTTCCACCGGGTTGAAAAGCAGCCTGAAATACTAGACAGAGACTAGACTTTGAGTTAGGAAAACCTGGGTTCACATACCCCTTCCAACAGTGGAGAGTTGTGTGATCATGGGCAAATTGTTTCATTCTCTGAACATTAGTTTCTCCACCTGTAAATGAAGAATAATCCCTGTAGTATCTACCTCACAAGATTATTGTGCAAATAAGATATATATGAAAGGGACTTGTAAACCTTTAAATGACATATGTAGATATATATTTCAACTATCATAATTATGTATAATAATAAACTGAAGGAGCATTAGAACTAAAATAGCAGCTTGAAATGGAGGCTGTGTGTTGTATTCATTTGAGTGCTACTCTTGTATAACAGTAGATCTGCCTGAATCCCTAGGGATCCTCCAGTTGGGGATAATTCAGATGGCTGGCATCTGAAGAACGTTCAGAGATCCAGTCTTCCCTGAGATCTTTCCCCTTCTATTCTGATTCTCATGGTTAGAGAAAGAAGGACATAAGCAGTCATAGAGGAATGTGCTCTTGATAACTCCCTTTTTCATCAGATTTGCAGAAGGCATAAAAAATATGACAATGCAAAAAGTGTTTGTTGTGAGTAACCCCTCCAAGCGGGAAGTAGCTTCCTATACCATTGAATCATTTCTTTTATATCTTTCTCCTAATCAATAGTGGCTTCAAAAAAAAAAAGTTTCAGAAATCTAGAGAACACACTTTCTTCTCTTGAAGAAATGTTAGAATTCTGTCCTAGAGTGTAAGAAGTAAAAACAATGACAAAACCATGAATCTGTGAGATGTAGATAATATCAAAATTTAGGGGAGAAGATAACGACAATAAGAAATTTTGTCTAGCCATATTGTTAGGGGTAATAGCTTTTTATTTTATTGAAGATTGGTCTTGTATAAGGTGCATCTTTTCCTTGCTAAGCTTTATTTGTCTGTTTGCTTATTTTATTTTATTGCCACAATTGAACAATGAACAAATTTCTGGCTGTCAGGGTTCCGGAATATTCTTAGAAATGAATGGCTTTCATTACCTTTTCCAGCAACTTGAAATAGCTATTATAAGCCTTGAGAGAAACAAAATGAAACAAAAAAACAACCAAAAAACAAAGAAACTCTCAATTTCCAGACCTAAAACAAATTAAAGCTCATTCTAGGCAGTATAAAATTTTTCCTTTTCTTTATATACCTATTTATTTATCTTTAAAACATTTTTATTTTAAAGCAATGTCGAACTATTTCCAGCATCTTCAAAAGGTTAATAGGACCAACATAAAATCCTTGGTAATGGAGTATGGAGGTGCATCATTCCTCTCGGTACCTCAATCGATGCCAACTTTTTCTTCTTTTTACATGGTAAGCCTATGGGAAAGGGTTATGATTTTTTTTTCCTTTATGGTAAAATTGACAATGGGTGGTATGGAAGCTTCATGATGACTAGCTAAACCTCAGTCAATTGTTTGTAATGAAGATAATGTTCACCCCTTCTGGGATTCCTCCTACTCTACCATACCAAGCATTCCATTTGTACTTATTCTGCTGTAGAATCAGCCCTGTTTTCACTCCTTTCTGTTATTTTTTATTCTCTTATATCCTGCTTGGGCCATTTGTCACTACTAACAAAGTATTCCTGGGTTTCTTTCAGGCTGGAGATCCCATTCTGATCTACTCTCCTGAGTGGTCATTACTGAGTTATTTCAAACAGCCAGCAGAAGTAGGACCTGGAGAACTTTGCACTGAGAATAATGCTGCAAGTGAGTAAAATGAGGGCATTTGGGGTTATTTACTCAAACTTAAAGCAATTCTCTCATTTATCCTCTTAATTCTTTGTGTTTTGAGGATTCTTGGAAAGTAGAAGTACCACCTGCACCCGGTTCTTTAGCGAGCTGACAAGCAGCTGCACCACAGATCCCTTACTCAGGATTACCTCTTACCATAACTTCGTGGTCTTGAAGGTATGTGACTCATCCAGGATCACTGCATTACTTCTTTTAGCTCAAGGTATGTACCATTCTTACCTACTGATAAGTGTAAGTATATGTGGGTCCAAAAAGATCCCAAGTTTTTTATTCTAACTCTTCTACTCACTAATTGTGTGAATTTGCCTTAACCTCTCTCTCTGAGGCTCAGTTTTCTTGTCTATAAACTGAGAGAGTTGATAGATAATCCTACCTCTAAGGGCCTTTCCAAAGCTAAAATTCTCATCTGTAATTGTATACCCGTGTTTCCGACCACAAAAATTTCCTAGTTTTTCCTTCTTTCTTGCTATTTAATTTTTTAAAAAAGGAGGACAATGTCTTCCTTTTATTAGTTTCCTATTAATCTTCTATAGATGCTGTCTTCTTTGATATATCATCTTTGGTTTGAGGGGTCTAAAGTCCAAAAGGAGAACCAAAAGAACAATGTAAACAGTGATTTCACACACACACACACACACACACACACACAAACACACACACAACTTTAACAGCAACAAAATTCATATTAAATACAATGAAAACACTGATATTAACCTATTAAAATGAAAGCATATATCCTTTCTTGTAACCAACAGTAAACTACTGAAGTATAGGATTATTGAAATTGAATTTTCAGTTTAATTTGAATAGAATTTGAATCCCAATTTTCAATGTGATTTGAAGTCTAGAGATCCTTGCTCAGGGTTTTTTAACCTTTTTCATTTCGTGGATTCCTTTGGCAGTCTGGTAAAGGTTATGAACTCCTCCTCAGAATAATATTTTTAAATAATTGAAGGAAATGCTAAATTTCAGTTAGAGGTTAATGAAAATAAATATGTAATTTTTCCTTCCCATCCAAGTTCATAGACCCTCTGAAATCTCTCCATGAACGTTGAACCTAGCTCAAGGACCCCTGTCCCAGACCCTACTTCCAATCATATGTCAAAACAAAGGTTAGTTGAACCAAGTGTTTTATTATCCAAGTGAGGTTGCTGGAGTATGGTGAAAAGAGTGGTTAATGGAGGCATTTGGGGTGAGGAAGAAAACCATTCTATTTTTGTTTTCTCCTCACAAGGCCTGCTTTAGTGAAATGTTGCTGCAGGATCCTGGTGGTTTCCTGCACAAAGAGCACCTTCATAACCTTCCATTTCAATTATTTTAGGTTCCAAAAGGTGTGACAGATCTGGAGAACATGCAGGTGAGAATCTGTTGGATGAGAAGGGAGAGAGAAAATCTTTGATTTGACATGGGGAATGGAAACACTTAAGGGTATGGTGTTGGAAGGGAAATTATGAGCAATACATGGATCAGGGATAGAGACTTCAGGGCAGGTAGAATACTTCTAGATTTGGAATGCAGTCTTTTGTGAGAAAAGGGAGGGTCTACATCTTTTGGGTAGAGAACTCATCTACATGTAACATGAAGATGAAAAAGAATCTTTCGCCAGGATGAGGTCTGTGTTCTACATCAACAGGCAATTGTTTGTTTCTTTTCCAGGTGCCTATAACACTTACTTCAGAACCCATTTCACCTCAGCTAGATGGAAACACTTGTCTTAATGTTGTTTCGCAGGTATGGGAGTCCATTTTCCTACTTTCAGAACTAATAAGTATTGATATACATTCCCAAGAGTGCATTAAGGTCTCGTAGCTGCAGGGCATCCTTACTTGTATGTCACAGTATCACTGAAATTATCAAGAGATGGAGGTTGATTATCTTCTATACCTAAATTGTCATTTCATCCTATTTTCTCCCTTCTCCAGGCTTGGAACATCTGAAAACTCTTAACCTTTATCTCACATATCCTATTAATTATTAAGTCTTCCCCATGATTCTGTCACATTTCCATAGTGAGGACCTCAGCCGAGATTCTGATCACAGTGAGCATAGATTGCTTAATAGCCTAGATACCTTCTATTCTTCCATCTTTTCACCTGTTTTAAACATCTGCTTATAAAAGCAAAAATCATTTTGATTAGTGTCAAAATGTGCTCAGAACACTCTAGTTATTCTCAGTTACTTTTATACCAAATGCAAATTCATTAACCTAAACCAGTTACACGTACTCCCTTATCTTTAGCCACCTTTTATAACTGAGCTCAGATTTTGCTCCAGCTCTTAGCTTATTGTGCTTCTCATGTGACTTTGTTGCTCTGATCTATGCATGTCCCCTACCTGGAATGCATTGCCTCTTTATTAACTCATGCATCTTCCCCTTTTTCAAAATCTTACCCTCAAATCACCTCTTTCATGATACCTGACTTCAATAAATTGTACTCCACTTATTATTCCATTCTCTCTTTAACATTTCTTCAACACTTAATGCTGATATACTTTATAATTGGCACTTATTTTTTCATTTTATTAGACTGCAAGTTTATCAAGGACAGGAAATCTTTTATTTCCCTATAATGCCTAATATGTTGCTCTCTGTACAGTGAGTATTCCAATATTTTTGATTGACTAATTTTATCTTCTGTTTCATTTTAGGTTATCTATGAGATAGAGACCAATGGGATTCTGGGAATCCAGAAAATCTCTCTGTCTTTCATCTTGATGAACCTGTCTGGGGATCCCGGAGCTTCTATACGGCAACACTTCACTATACGTTTCCATGTCAGGGTCCTTTTCTCACGGGGTATTGGGGTCTTGTGGGATGAAGCAATGTTAGAAACAATATATCTTCTTGTAAGAAGGTTTGGGAACTGGAGGTAGTATTTGAATACCTATTTCAGCTCTTCCTTTGTAACCTTTCTACCCAGTTCTCCAGTGTCTTTGGCTAAGGGAGAAAGAGATCGCCAAGTAACTGAAATCCAGAGAGAATCTGCCAGTCACATTTTCATCTAAATTTTCAATCTCTTTATCCACTGCACTTTTTTATTAACATTGTTAGCAACTGGTAAAAATTCATTGATTTTTCTGAATTTATTCTTTCTCTACTTCTTGCTAGGTTTACTGTGATCAATGGCATGTTAGAGGAAAAGGTAAACCAGAGGAAAAAGGAAAACGTGGTCGATATAGCCTTACTTCTAACTAGTTGGAGAATTTATAATATTTCAATGCCTTCTCCAAAGAATAAAGAAACATGAAATTTGTGCTAGAAATACATGGTTGTTAGTTAATAATATTTATGATGAAATAAATCTTCTCTAGAGTGATCTCTCAACAAAAGACCCCTTACCTTAGGGCAAACTTAGGCTGCTCCCCTCCTCAGAGAGAGGTGAGGTTTCTCTAAAGACCTAACTCATATAGACTCATGAGTATTTGTCCTTTCTTTTCTCTGGTGGTACCCTTACTATCTTTTTTTTTTTTTAACTATAAAGTGAATTAGTCTCAAGGTGTATAGTTGAGATAAGTTAAAAGTATTCATACTTCGTGTTTCCTAGTTAGCTTTGCAGGAATTTTCTCCAAGATCTCACAATCCTTGCTTGCTAGTTACCCTATTTCTATTCTCAGGCTTGGGCTAAACTCTATTGGAAAAGCAGGGCACTTTTCTGTCGGGGCTCAACCTCCTTGCCTCTAGGTCAAAGCTCTTCTCAACTCAGCCAGTGTGCCCTGGACTTAACCCAAAGAAATATCCTAACTATCCCCTTGGTTCCAGGTAATCATCATAGTATTTATTTGCTTTAACTGAGTCTCCCACATCAGTCAGTACTTCTTGAGTTTTTGCTAGCTGGCCATGCTTTTGAATCCTTTGGACTTCTTGCCCTCGTACAGTTTCTTTACAAGTACTAACTAGTCCCTGTAGAACCTTCCCACCTCACTGGGGAAGAACTCCCACCATTGTTAGAAACACCTTGGGAAGACAAATTCCAATGTCAGTGTTTCTTCTCAAACACTGTTTTACGGAATGATAACTCTTCTGCAACTCAGTTATCTTTAATTCTTTTGGATCAATGAGGCTGGACAAAATCCCAGTTATTTGGGGTGAGTAGGTGGTTTTTCATTTTCCTTGCCTCAGGATTATTGGTGGATTATAAAATAGTGGATTGGGACTAGAAGAGAATTTAAAAGCAACTGATTCCAGCCCCCTCCCCTTGGCCCAGAGAGGTTGAAATACCTTACAAGGTTATTGTGAGAATCAAATGAAATAACATAAATAAATGCTTTGCTGATCTTAAAGTGCCAAATCAATACAAGCAATTAGATTCTGGTCCGCTGATTCCTAATCCAGCATACTTCTACTTCAGACATTAACTGAAGCTTATTTCAGCATTAAAATCACAGAGACTTGTCTTTTAAGGCTTCCTAGTCTAAGTAGTTTTACTTTTTTCCCATGATTTACTATTTTTCTTCTTACAGGCTTTTCAGCGTAGAAGAGCTGCTCTTCCTTTGGCTAGAAGTGGGAATCCTGGCTATATTTTTGGAATGCCTCTCCTAGTTTTAAAAGATGATACCAGTGATCCAGTATCCTCCTCAGAGTAAAGTTTGGTTTATTAAGGCTATCTAGAAATTCTGAAAGGGGGACAGCTAGGTGGTACAGTGGATAGAGCACCGACCTTGGATTCAGGAGGACTAGAGTTCAAATCTGGCCTCAGATTTGACACTAGCTGTGTGACGCTGGGCAAGTCACTTAACCCCATTGCCTACCGCCCCTCCCCCCCCCCAAAATGAAATTCTGAAAGAAAAAAAAAAACTACCGTTGGCCATTTTTTGGTTTCTCCTAATGTCCCAGATCTTTTATCTAGGAACTTAACATTGATTTTACCAGATTGTTGCCTGGTCAGATGCCACCAAGGAAGTGTTGGGCCTACCATAAGCTTTGAAGCATGTTGTAGGTTGGATAAAGATGTACATTTAATGCTCTTTTTTTGCTAGAATATTTATATGTTGGTGGATAACTAAGTATTTTTTGAAAATGTCATACTCTGATTAATATAATGAATTAAGAAGAAAGACAAAATCAAGTCTTTTGAAAAGTTGGGTGTTTATAAGGCGTAAGCTGTATTAGAGAAGTGGATACTACATTTTCCATTCTTTTCTATTTTTCCTTGTTACTTCCTTGACCATCACTCTCTATCTTCACAGATGACTATCTCACAGAGCCACAGTGATGGAAGTTGCTCTGTGAATAGACGAAAAGTAGAATTTGGGGTGAATATGATGACTGGTTGCAAGTTGAGGTAATGCACTCTGTCTCAGCATTGCTTTCCATGATTCTGTTTCTGCTCTAACTAATAATTAGTACGTTCTAAATGTCTTGAAGGTGCAGGGAAGAGAGGGAAAAAGGACTCTTAAGGGTATCCTGAGTGTGAAAACCACACGAAGAAGACCTGTTCTAGGTTCTGGCGATGCTCCCTCTGGGCAAGGCAGAACTGCTTCCGGGGAATTTCCCAATGCTAAGATTATTACAGCTGTATGTTAGTTACCCATTAATCCTAGACTTTTGCTGAATGACAAAAAAGGAAAAAGAGAAAGAATTGTCTTCAGCTGTCATCAGAGTGCATAGCTATTGATTAATTTTCTAAACCATTCCTCTTTGATTTCTACCCTGTTTTTCTTCCCATCTGCATTTACAGGGTAGAGAACAGAAACTGTGACCATTTGCAGGACGAGATCTATAAGACTCTTAGTGGAACATCCAGTCCAGTATACCTAGGCATCATGGGTAATTCGGAGCCATCCCACAGAGGACATTGGGTCAAGGTCTTCACCAAGAATTGCAGTGCTCTGGTAATGAGGGAATCAGTTTATTTACCTGAAATCTAATTAACTTTTTCAGTTTTGCAATAAAACATAAGATATGTAGAAAGAGTACCATCAAAATTAGTCCTCTTTACCTAGATAAAGTTCCTAGATAGGAAAGGACTCCTTCTATAGGAGTTAGTTCCATTAAAAGGAATTGATATCAATATTTCATTTTAAGTCAAATATGTACTCAATTTACCTTAGTGTGGCATCATGGTAAGTGTCTGGACTTGGGGAGAGAACAAACATTTATTAAGTACCTACTATGTGCCAGGCTCTGTATTAAGCACTTTTACAAATACCTCATTTGATCCTCATAACAACTCTGGGAGGGAGGTGCTATTATTATTATCCCCATTTCACAGTTGAGAAAATTGAGGCATACAGAGGTTAAGTGACTTGCCTAAGGCCACACAACTAGTACATATCTGGGGCCAGATTTGAACTTAGGTCGTCTTCTTTTTTTTCTTTCTTTTCTTTTTCTTCTTCTTCTTCTTCTTTTTTTTTTTAAGGCATTTGGGGTTGTGACTTGCCCAGGGTCACACAGCTAGTAAGTGTCTGAGGTCAGATTTGAACTCAGGTCCTCCTGACTCCGGGGCTGGTGGTCTATCCACTGTGCCACCTAGCTGCCCCCAAACTTAGGTCTTCTTGACTTCAAGCCCAGTGCTCTATCCACTGCGCCACCTAACTTGGTAGTTAAGGGTTCTAAGTCAGGCTCTGCCACTGACTTGCTTGCTTTGTGACGTTGGGCACATTTAACCTTTCTAAGGCCTCAGTATAATGAGCAGATTGGACTAGATAGGATTTCAAAGATTCAGTGGTAAATAGGATGGGGTATTGCTTTTTAAATGAAAGTATTTAAAATGAGTAATCAGTTTAAAAGCATTGAAACTGGTGGTCTGATGTTCCCAAGCCAACCCATACACACAGACCCACATATTCCAGACATTCTGTTGGATCCTTAATTTTTGGTTAGCCTTTTTTCCTTCCATTTGGGGGAGTAGAAGTAGAAAAATAACAAATTAAAGTGTAAACTAAGCAAATAAAGACAGAGGATTCAGAATAATGGGATGAATGGAACCTGATTAGTGGTTATGAGAATCAAGGAAGTACATTCCAGGCAGAAGGAATAATAACATAAGGCAAGAATGAGCAAGATGTGTGGGTCAGACAGCATGATCCAACTTGAATAGGATTAGAGGGTAGGCCTTAGGGACTAGTGAGAACTAAGGTAGGAATGGGGCAAAGCCAGGTTCTGGAGGGCCTTGAGAGCCAGGCAGACATTGAGACTTGAAGGGGAAGTGCAGGCAAGAGGTATAGGTTTTGAATCTGAGTAGTGATATGATGAAAGCATTTAACGGACAGTGAGTCCCCTAGGGCAAAACAGTGTTAGGGCAGGAGATTGAATAGATTGTAAAAGCCTGTTTAATTCCTAATGTAGTTGACATGGAACCAACTGGTCCAAATGTGGTTTTGCCCCGTAGGCAAAACTGCTCTGTGGCCCAGGGAATATTTGTGCTTGGTGCGCAGAGCAGAGATTTCGTTGGCACTGAGAGTGTCTCCCTCCTGCTACTGCCAGATAGGCCTCTGGTTACACCATAGGTGGTGAAAATTTAAGGTGGTAAATTTTAATTTTTGAATACTGCAGACACTTTCCAATAAATTCCATGCCTTTTAACATAGAGAAATATCTAAGAACAAGCAACGAACTTGAGAGCACGTCAGATAGTGTATGCAACTTCCTGCAACTGCAACCCCCACCACTCTTTAAATTGAGATAATTTTTATTATTGTAAAAACCAAATAAAGTAGACAAACTGGATAAGAGGTACTGTACATAATAATTTCTTATATGAAAAAATGCCACACCAATATCTGAACTTAGATTGAAAAATAAAAATAAATCCCAAGTTCCAAATGCCATTTATTGTACCTTCAGCTATAGGACTAGATACAGAGGTTTTTAGCTTGCAGTTCATTAATTTTTTAAAATATATTTTAATAATTGGTTTTCTTTTTCAACTTATGTATTTTATGTTTCAAAACCATTATTCTGAGAAGGGGTCCATACTCTTTTTTTCATAAATTTTGATTAATATCTTTTTATGTTGTTTGAATTTCCCTCCTTGCTCTTCTCTCTCCCAGAGCACCATTCCGTATGGCAGAGAATGTTTTTTTGTTTGTTTTTTGTTTTTTGCTTTTTGGTGAGGCAATCGGGATTAAGTGTTGACTTTGTCACTACAGGCTAAAAATTGTACTTCTTGCTGTTGCATACCATTTTCCTTGGAGATCCAGATATTGTGGGGTTACGTGGGCCTCCAGTCCAACCCACAAGCTCGTGTGTTAGGAGGCCGGTACCTGTATCAGTGCAACTTTATAACGGTAAGATGTAGCTTTGTCATGGACTGATTAGTCTTGCAAATGTCACTGCATATGTGGTGGTCAGTACCACAAGACTGTCTTTATAATACCTCTTTCTTATCTTAGAACCTGTCTACCATATTTTCCTGGTATTTGTTGGAGCCCTTGAACTTATCTTGTCTACTTATAGAGTCCATACTCTCTAATGGTTCCATTTTGTTTGAATTCTTATTATTGCCTCTCCACAAATTCTGCTAGTTACATCCAGGAAAATATTTTGAGACATTGCTTCAATATATAATGTTTCATCATATAGCTAAGAACAATCACATTTGAAGAAAAATTCCAATACTCCATTGAAGTTTATTCTCAAGAAATAGTGTAAGAAAGAATTAGAATCACTTCTTGATTATTCCAGCAGAGGGGAACATTAGACTCAATCATCCAATCAGCAGATAGGCAAAAAATAAGTTATATTTTACTTTAGGATGCATATTTGTTATATCTGAATAGTAATGTATCTCAGAGTGAGTGCTCAAAAAATGAGTAATTACTAAGTAATATAGTGAATATCAACTCTAGTAAGAACTAGAAAACTATTCAGTTTTTCTCCCTGGCTTGTACCAGAATTGATAGCATTATTTTTCAGACTTACACAGAAACTTGGCTTAGTATTGACCTATCCTTCACTTCTCCTTCCATATGGATCAGTCTTTGGTTCATACCTTTCCTAGCAATCAAAGAGGTTTTATTTTTGTGGCCTTTCTTGGTAACTGAACCTGAGTATCAGAGAGAGACCGACTTCCTTTCCTCTTTTCTTATACAGTCCTGGCAGGCTCAGACAGTTCTGAGAAGTAAGAGCAACTGGAGTTGGTAATGGAAACAAAGATGTTAAGTCTAGTGCCTGCTATTTAAAAAGCCGTTAAGAATAAGACTTATCGTCTGGGCAGCTTATCTCTAGGGATAATGGCACAGTAACCACATTGTGTTTAATTTTCTTCCAGTTTTATTGGAAACTTGATTTCTAACATACATATGCTAAATATGAGTCAGCATTCCGGGGGTTGGGGGAGGGGGGTTCTGGATTCAAATGTTGGCTTTGCACCTTACCACCTAACTGAGCTTGGGCAAGTTGCTTAATTTCTATGGACTTCAGCTTCATTATCATTAGAATGTCAACACCATAGGCTTAGAAATTGTTTTGTTCTTTGTACATGTGCTCACGATGCCTTGCACAGTGTCCATGCCAAGATGATTCATAAATACGTGTTGACTGATTGATAGCTCTGTAAAATGAGCACTTCTAAGGTCACTCTTAACTCTCAATCCATGTTCCTATGACTTTCTTTTTTGTTTCTTGCATTCATCATGCATATTTATGCCCAGCTTCAGTTTCCCAAGGTAGTTGTGTCCTTAGATAGATAAATCCTCATGTTTCTATCATGTTTGTCCTCATTGTAGCACCAGTTTTTTCATAGAGTACTAGAGTCCTTGGTTTTTAAAACTAATAGGGGTTTGAGAATGGACTGGCATCCTGGGATTTGTATTGCCGAAGGACAAGCGTTCCCTCTCAGTTCTGTGCATTGCTTGGAACCATTCAGATCTTTGAGCCAGAAGGTACTTGTAAGTCCTATCTGAGAGTTCTTAAAGGGATGAACATAGTCTTTGAGGGAAAGCTTGAGAGAAAGTAGCGAAGACCTCAGGAACCAAGCAGCTGCAGTGGGAAGGTGACACCCCCAGAGCCTTCTGGGACTGAGGAGAGGAGATGGAAAGAAGTGGTGGTACCAAGACAATAACTGAACACCGGAATGAAAAGAGGGCTGAATTGTGACAGTGAAGGGAGTGATCTGGAGTAGGGGAAGGTGGGGGTCGTTAGGCCTGACAAGCATCTCAAATACAGGGCTCACAGGTTAGATTCTTCAAGGACTGAGAGAGGGTCTGGAGCAAAAAAGTCTGCTTTTTTCTCAATTTCCCTACCCCATCACTGTCCTGTACAGACACTCTAAAATACTCTGCCTGCTTCTTTTGCCTAAATATTTTCTGTATCCTGCTTTTTGCTTTAACCTTAAAGAGGAAAGGGGTTAGCTAGAAGTGTACAAAACTTTACAGAGAAAAACCTTTGTCTGAATGTTAGGAATTTTCCTAGCTTGAGGCTCAGAGCTATTATAATTGTACTCATAGCTTTTCATCCAGTATAAATGCTATATAACAGCACAGAAAGGGGCCCAGTGGTCCTGAGAGCCATCATATTGCCCATAGCTATTGTAACAGGGTCTGGCTGATTAAATATCCATCCTCCATGTGAGAAAGGAAAAATGAACAAGGTGGAAATAGTTGAGGCCTAGGTAAGGGTCAACTTGGCCTCTTCCAGAAAGGAGGAGGGGGTGGAAAATATCCTTCTGCAGTGCTACCTACCAGTGTTAACCCAACAAATATTCATTATCATGGGCAAGCCATTAGGGAAAAAAAGACAAAAATGAAACAGGCCTTACACCCCAAAAGGTAACTTTCATTTGGGAAATGGCAACATTTACAGAGTCAGTAAATATGAAGTAATAGAAAATAAATTTCCTGAGGAAGCGTCTGTCTTCTGCAGTTCCCCTACCCTTAGAGGCAGAGCCTCAGAGCAGAAAGTAGCACCATCACCAGAAATAGTGACTGATAGATTAAATATTCATCCATGAAGTTCCCATTATGAAAGTTTATCTCCTTTACAGGTCATTTACTCCTGACTAATGATAATATCACTTAATGAATTATTAGACAATGCTAGTACTTTGCACTTTCTCCTACAGTAATTATTGTTAATATTCTCTATAGAAGACTTCCAAAACTCCAGGTTCACTGAGTTACTTTTATTGTTTTATTACCTTTTACCTTTTTTTTTTTTTAAACCTTTTTCTAAATTAGACTCAGCATTCTCTTTGTATATGTCCATATTTGATTGAGGTCTTTTATGTGAAGTTACTTATAAACTAAATTTTATTCCTTATGCTACTTATTTTACATAAGTTATTTGTGATTTCTGATGACACCATTGACTTGGTTTATTAAACAAAGGAAGAAAAAAAGAGAGGTGCTATCTCGGACAACTGAAAAATTTTGTTCTTCATTAGCTTCCAATATATGGTCACCTTAGGATTTGGAATGGAGACTTCATGAATTTGAGGAATTTAAAAATAAGGAGACTTGATCAGTTTCTCTTACCCATTTCATCTCCTTCATTTGGTGGCGAATGCCTTTTGTGGAAACTTTGATTCCAAGGTTCCCTTTTTCTGTTTAGGGAAGGAAAAGGATATCTGTCACAAGACTTAAGTGTCCAAAGGAGATTTATTAAAGGGAGTTCTTTAAGTTGACTTGAGATGTAAATGAAATGTCACAGGCCTTCCAATCTGTGTCCAGGTTGGGGCAGTGGTGTGGCAGCAATAAAGATTGACCTCTAGCCTTCACTTTTTATGAAAGAAAGGCCTCATCTCTGTTGTGGGATAAAAATGTTGCCTCTTTTCCTTGAGTTCTGGAATAGTGATGACTGTCTGCCTGTGTCTGTCTGCCACCTTGGTTTCCTAACCTGTGCTTAGAGATCTTAGAGCGTAGGAATTGATTAAGGGAAAACTGAGAAGATGAAAGGGTTGTGTTCCCTCCTTTTCTGTAGGTTAGCTGCAGCTAACAATGTTGGGTATTGTGACACTGTCTGGACCCTAATTGATATTTTATCTATAGTGTTATTGGGAAATCAAGAGACAGCCCTCAGGAGATTTTAGGAGTGAAAGTAAAAAGCTAGGGACTGTGAGCATTTATGAGATACATAGCAATTATCTATTGAGTGCCAGCTTAATAATTTTAGGGGATTCTCTCACATTCTCTCATAGAGGTGTTTGGGGGTTTTTTCCCCCTTGGGGTTCTACAAGTGAAATGCTAACCCATATCCTGTAGTGGTGGAGGAATGAACTTCTGATACACAAAGATTCTAGCATGGCCTTACTCGTTATTATAGCTCTGTGTAATTGTGTATGCATACACTTTTGGTTTTTTTAAATCAAAAGTCAAATGTGTATATGCATATTTGTACAAAGCTATAATATCAAGTAGTATTCATTTATTTATATTCCTTAAAGGAGGATAGCAGTTGTAATTGCAAATTTCTATTTTTTTTATTTCTTTCTTTTTCTTTTTTTGGCTAGGTAATGGGGTTAAGTGACTTGCCCAGGGTCACACAGCTAGTAAGTGTTATGTGTGAGGCCGGATTTGAGTTTAGGTCCTTCTGAATCCAGGGCCGGTGCTCTATCCGTTGCACCATCTAGCTGCCCCAATTGCAAATTTCTAAAAAGCGAAAGCATATGTTTACATGTAAGAAGGTGTCATAGAAATTAGAAAACATTGCAGTAGTTAAAGATTTATTGGATCTACCAGGGTTTCCTCTTTAAATCCATAAATTTATCCCTGAGAGTAACAGGAAAAGAATTTGTCTAACTGACATAGTAAATGATAGCTAAATCACATATTTTTCTGTTGATTTTCTTTTCCTTATTTTGTAATGATAATCTTCATTTTCGATGATTCTTGCCTCTCTTTGAAGCCCCAGTTTCATTTACCAGTAGTCAGATTCCATCTTCTGAAAGCAATTATGCTTGTTGCTTCAAAAATAGATACCTGGTTTTTTCATCACAAGGCTCAGCAACACTTGGTTAGTTATTAAGGGCTAATCCTTTCTATACCACAGTCTGTAAAATGTAGTTGCAAACAATATTTTATTTATATATATATATATATATATATATATGAGATATATAACATGTATGTGTGTATACATGTATATTATATGTGTATATATACATGTACATATATTTATATATATTTACATATATACAACTTATTCTTCAGTACTGATATTGTTTTTCATTTATGATCAGAGATGGGGACTGGACATAGGATTTTCTGGCATAGGGAACTCCTTAGATGAGGAAAATCTCTCTTCTCCTGCATGTTGGCAACTTGTCTGCATCTTTGGCTTAGCAAGTTGCCTGAGGCAGTGAGAGGTTAAGTGACTCGTACAGAGTCACACAGCCAGTCTGTATTAGAAACAGGACTTAGATCCAGATCTTCCTGGTTCTGAAGAGGTTTGGGGTGCTGGAACTCTGCCAAGGCAGAGTCACTTGGAACAAATCCACACACTCAGCCATCTGTCAGTCAAGAGACAGTTTGTTGTAACATCAATAGGAGTGGGCAAAGATCCTTTTTGGGGAACTTGCACACTGATGGGGGTGAATCGAGAACTTATATAGAAAAGGGGCATGGGAAAAGAATGCCAAGGATGCTGATTAGGCAATCTAAGGGTCCAGGTGTCTTTGGGGGCTATGGATGGGAAAGTGTAGGAAGCATACTAGACATTGAGGGAGTTGTCAGAGGCATGGACCTTGGGGGTTAGGGACAAAAATCCTTGGGCTAGGCACCCCTGTTTCTGCTCTGATAAGGCAATGTATTCTGCAACAAGAGCAAATTTTCTCACAGGACAAGGACCTACTAAGAAATTGGGAGGCTTCCAGAAACATCTTAGGGCTTTTTGGGGTCCAGGTTCCACCACCCCATGAGTTCCAGGGCCAACTCTCTATTATATCACCTTGCCTCTAAGAAATTAATAAATGAAGCAGAAAATATTCAGTGAATGAAAGGAAGACATTTTGGTTTCTTGAACCAGAAGTCATGATCATAAAATTTTAGAGACGAGACTTAAGGAGTCATCTAGTCCAATATTCCTGCTAAATCTGTCTACCCAAAGTATGAACCTCATTTTCAAGGGGTCATTCAGTCTCTACTTAAAGACCTCCAAATTTGAACTTTATCATTAAAAACTTTGTTTACATTTCAGGTTAAGATAGGGTAAACAGAATAAAACCCACAAGAGCAAACTTGATTTCTGGTGATCTTTTTAAAATAATTGTGATCAAAACATTAATTTCAACCAGATCAATTAAAAACAATAAGGACAAATAAGTTGAGCATTACAAGTGTGCTGATTTAGCATTTCCCCTTGTTTATATTTTGTCTTGATAAAAGAAATAAATGATCAGACTTTAAAGGAGTATGAAAAGATTTCTTTTCCTTCTTTTGCACCAGTTTTTTTCCTTGTCCAGTTGTACCTTTACATAGAATAAAGAATGATTTTGAAAAAGCAAGTGGGAAAAAAGCCTTGGCCTTCAGCCTCTTCAAATCTAACAGACTAATGATTCAAGAACTTCGTCCTCCAGACGGTATTGAAGTATTCCCCTGGTCCTGACATCTGTTGTCAGCTTCTTTTCTTCCCTAGTGATGTCTAGTGACCCAGAGGGGAGAGTCTTCATCCTTTCCCTACCAGAGCCTCAGCATAATTGGGAGCATAAACTATCTCTAGCAGATGCAATTTTATGAATACTGGGAAAGCATCAGGAAAATAACAGCCACTGAGGACACTAATTGTAGTGTGGTGGTTGTCATTATGGTTGCTAATATAAGGAGCAAAGAATTCTATAGAGGTGCTTAATTCTAAATAGCCAGAGCTATTTCTCTGGCAAATTCTCTATCTTACTTGGGTTGGAGTATCATATATTCCCCAAATAGTCCAAAACCGATCTTGTTCACTCATTGTGAACAGGAAAATACTTAATATAACCTTACATAAGGCAGGCATTCCTGTTAACTAATTCTGAGTATTACTTGCTTTTTACAATTGCACATTATTGTTGATCCATATTTAGTTTGTTTGTATTACGGTCTAGTGCTTCCATTGAAAAATCAGAATCCTCCTGTTTTGAACTGTTGGGTTATGTATAAGATTAGCTCAGATAGCTAATTCCATAGGTGTCAGTAGTGCCAGGCCAGGGGATCACTGGCCAGTGTAAAGAGCAAGGACCGGGGTAGTCTGTTAAAACCAAAAATATGTCAGAATGGGCCAGGAGTCAGCAGTATCTATCAATCAAGCAATGAATCACATGCTGATTTCCAAAGCTAAGACTTAGCAAAGAGGCAACAACAAATGCCAGGACTCAGGGAAGAGTAGATGTCTGAGAGCCTTAAAGATGTTCAAATTAGAAAGAGATCAGGCCCAAGCAGTTTGAACTCACAGGGGCAGGTAGACCAGTTAGTCTGTAATAGGTCACGGTAATAGTAGCAAGAATTTATTGTCAGCGTCAATAAGGCGGGATCACAGAAGCAGTCTTCTGCCCCTGCCCTGGCTTTTCTATGGATCCTGTGGTGCAGAAATTAGTCCTAAGAATATAGTCCTTGTAGACGGAAATAGGCAATAGGCTAACTAAGGTGGGAATTACACAGATAGAAAGTAGCAGTAGTTTCTGGTGAGTAAATCTCAACAACCTGAAGCAGTTTTGACCATAGAATTGTTTGGAACTCTGATCACAGAGTGTCTCCAATTAGCATGACTTTAAAGGGATGGGTTTTTTTTTCACAAGATAGACCCATAGAGACCTTCTGAGTCCATATTCACCACTGGAGTCATTTGGACTTGAGATTATCTCTGTCATCCAACTTTTTTCCTTTTTTTTTCTAAGACTTGTTCTCTGTATCTCACATAGGCTGGAAGTGCAACAGTCACTCATGAACCTAATCCCACTACTGATTGACACAAGCTTTGACTTGCATTTCTGTACTGGACTGATGACCTTCCATACCTTGAGGGTTCACCATATCGGTGTTGGATTTAATGCATACACCTGACGGGCTGGAGCCCATGGCATCTCAGAACTCCCCTCAGGCCCCAGGACCTACTTAAGTGGGTCCTTATCTCAACTCTGCTCCATTCTGGATTAGATGGACCCCAGAGGTAGCAGAGCTTTGTCAGACATGAACGTACAGACAGGGATTGAGTTTTGCTGACGATCTGTTGAGATCTGTCAGGATACGTTCCAGATCACTATTTAGCCCAGTTTGTAAAAGGCATGAAATGAACGATACTTTTGGCAAGTGCTTCATCAAAAGAAGATTGAACAAATTTCAGACTCCCCTACCTTTTTGATTCAGCTTTTACATTTGTGGGTATACCTAGTCCTTAGCTATTTTATATTAATGCCATTTGATGACCCAGTTTTCTTGATGTGTAGGGGAATGTTTGAAGGAATTTTTGAAAAAGCTTTGCTTGTATTTACATACTGGAGAAGAGAAGACTGTTAATCCCTAGTTTCACAAACATAGCACATGTATGCCATGCTTTTGTGGACCCTGGAGCATTGTGGGATCTGATGGGGTTAGGGGAAAGAACAGCAGTTGGGCCATATGATTTTCTGTGCTCTCAAGCAGGCTCCCATGGGGGAAAAGCTGTGTTCCTCCTAAGGGGATTATAGTTTTTCATGGTCTAGCCATCACAGACAATATACAAGTTTTTGGTGGCCTGTGTGTTTGAGTTGGCAGCGTGACATCCATTTCAGTATTTTAAAAATAAAGTACTATCTGGGATTCTGCTGTCAGCTGAAAGCTGGAAAGAGTTATAGCACTGTAGCTATTTCCTTTTAGTCTTTCTTCACTGGGAGAGATATAGTTGAGTTGCAGTCTGCACCCATGCAGCTGAGAACCTTGATGGAACTTGAAGGGTCTAACCCTTGCTTGTTTTTCCTCATCTCCCACTTCTTAGCTCCTTGCATGCTGGCTGCTGATCCCATTTCAAGACTGAAAATACAAGGCTAGAGATGCTGTCTTTTATTTTCCCTGACTTTTTGCTTGTTATTTAAATATGTTTTATTGATGCCTATTGTCTTTACATCAAGGATGTAAAAGCTTCCCCCTTCTTACTCATTTAAACCCCGTCTTGAGACAAAAACAGTTGAGCAGCAGGCCTCTACCTAAGATCATGTAAGATCTATTAGTGACAGTATACACAAGATTCTGTCTTAATACTTGCTCCCTCTCTTACCCCCCCTTACCCCTACACCCCCCCCCCAGCCACTGTCATTGGGGTGGTGAGGGACAGGCTGGATCTTTTAATTTTATGTCATTGGAGCTATTGTGTAAATTGTTCACTTGAATCAGATTATTTTCATGTGCATGACTTAATACAAATCTTCCAATGTTTCCCTGAGTTCCTCATATTTATCATTTCTTACTGTACAACAATATTCTATCATGTTCATTTGCCATATTTTTTCCTGCTATTCCCCAGGTAATGGGCACCAACTTTGTTTCTGGTTCTCTGTCAGAACAGAGTGCTGCTGTGAATATTTTGGTTTACATCCAGTTTTCGTCCCTAGTTTTTACTTCCTTGGGACATGTGTCCAGTAGAAGCAACTAGGTGGCACAGTGGAAAGAGGGCTAGGCCTGGAGTCATGAAGATTCATCTTCCTGAGTTCAAATCTGGCCTCAAACACTTATTAATTGTGTGACCCTGGGCAAGTCACTTAACCATGCTTGCCTCAGTTTCTTCATCTGTAAAATGAACTGGAGAAGGAAATGGCAAGCCACTGCAGTATCTTTACAAAGAAAACCCAAAATGGGGTCACGAAGAGTTAGACATGAGTAAAAGGAATGAACGACAAAATATGTTCAGAAGTAGGACGGCTGTATCCAAAAGTATGGATGTTATGTTATTTCTCTTTGAGGACAGATCTCCCTAACTCATTGAGGCTGGAAGTGGAGGGGACACTAATGGGCCTCATCCCTTTACTGACCAACAAGTAACCTCACAGATAAAATATAAATCTCTTAGCCCAGCATCTAAAACCTTACACACACTGGCTACTGCCTGCCTTTCCTGTCTTAGTTCATTGTTTTACTTCTTGCACGCTCCATTTCTAGTCACACAGGCCTTCTGGCTGTTTCCTGTGCACCTTGTTCTACCTTCCCTCTCCATGTCCTTTCATAGGTATGCCTTTCCAGGCCTAAAGTATTCTCCCTAGTTCCCTCTGGTGCCACCTCCTACCTGAGACCTTTGCTGATCCGTCTGGTTGTGGGCAGACCATCATTCTTGAAATAACTTCATTCTACTTGTATCTCCCGAGTAGAATGTAAGCTTCTTGAAGCCAGAGAGTTTCATTTGCCTTTGTGTTCATGATTCCTCACAGCGTATAGGCAGTTAACAAATGTTTGTTGAATCGAATTGAAATTATATGTGCCTAAGCCAGCAGGCTGCTTAACCTGTCATTTCTTTCTTTTTCCAGTTACCCTCATCTGTGGTAGAAGTATCTTTGACAACTTTTGTGTCCTTCACTGACATCACAAAGAAGCCAAAGATTACAGAGAGCCGGCTAGAAACAGAATGGATATTGCCATTCACCTCTTTTTTTCAGGGGGAATCAAGTGGAAAAATGGCATCTCTGAGAAGCTGGAGCACTCTTGTTGTCTTTCTGTGTGTGTTATTATCTGGCCTTCTCAGCTTAGAGATGAGCTGAAGAAAGGAGGAGAATCAGATTTTACTCTTCCCAGTGAGGGCTGTAAGATGGCCTTCCTGCTTATGCTACAGGAATGATTCCTGTTCATCATTATGACCAAGGAGAAATGTCTCCTTCAATTATGGGACAGGAGGGAAGGAGTCTTTGGGTATGGTGGCATTTCAGAAGAGAGGACAAAAATGCCTTCATCTTAATTATTTCTAGTAAAGCTGTAGATGAGTGGCAACAAGGCATAGTACATGGCTAGATCCTAGTCTGAAAGGACTTTAACCTCTTACCATGAATTGGCCCTGTGATCTCAGGCAGCTCTTGTGTCCTTCCTCCGCCCTCCGTAGCATTCTGTAGGTACGAGCTGCACAACAGTTGCTGATTTTCATTGGTATTGGAATTTTCCTACACCAATGAAAACTCGGGTCTGGACCAGGAAAACACAATTTAGCATAGACTTAAGCAGAGAGGAGTTAACTCTCCTTCTGAAGGAGAAAATAAGCTTCTAGGTACCCAAAGCCATATTCAAGTCATCTGTTACAGGAATAAGAACAAATTAAAATGTTTAACTGTCATGAAATACAAAAGGACTCAGTGTTCAGAACAGAGAAGTATTGACACCCCATCTTGGCTCCATTCTAGGCTATACTTTTTTGCTAATACAAAAATGAGAAAAGTAATTCTCTTTCTGTTTTTGCAGTGTCTCTGGAGAATACTCTTAGTTCACTTTTTCAGCAGTTAAGAGCTGTATAAGTGATTTAGTATTTGGTGTTGCACTAATTCCCAGGAAAAAACTATTAAGTTTAAGTTTGAATCCTGCATCTACTCCTTATTAACTAATTATCTTTGTTATCTTGGGCAAGTCATTTAACCTATCTAAACTGTAGTTTCCATATCTTTAAAATGAAAAAGACTGAAATAGGTGACTTCTCATGCCCTCGCTCTAAAATCTATGTTCCTTTGATTTCTAAAGTTGACCTCATCATCTCAAATGGAAAGTGCCCTGGGATCTGTACTTGGTTCTTGGCCATTTAGCATTTTTTGTCAATTACTTGGATAAAGTCATAGATGGCATGCTTACCAGATTTTCAGTTTGCATAAATCTTGGAGAAAAACTAACATATTAGATGATTGAGTCAGGATCCAAGAAGATCTTGAAAGCCTAAAACATTGGACCACATCTAATAAAATGAAATTTGATAGGGCTAAATTAAAATTTTACCTGAATCAAAAAAAAAACAACCAACCTCAGCCCCACAACTAGCTTTATAAGATGTGGGAGACATTACTAGAGACCAGTGTATTTATAATTTAAAAAAAAAGCAAATGAGGATCCAGCAAGAGAAATTTCATTCAAAATAGCTTAAAAAATGCATAAAATATCTAGGAATTAACCAACAAGACAAAATTAATATTTATAGAAATGAAACTCAGTATGAGTCAATGGTGTACGTAATATGGCAGCTTCTCCCCCCCCCCCCCCCACCCCCCCAAAAAAACAACATAGCTAATACCATCTTAGGCTTCCTTAAGAGAGTCATGGCTTCCAAAAATAAGCGTATGTGGAAATGCCTTTTTTTGGCACTTAAATTTAGAATAAACCCAATATTTTTTAAACTACTTGATGTTCATTTTTTCCCCTATTTTTCTTTCTACATCTGTTGACTTTATTTGCTCATCTTCCATTTACTTTTCTCAACCCCTTTGCAGTCTGACTTCTGTCCCCACCATTCAGCTGAAATTTTTCTCTTTAATGTCACCAAAGAACTCTTCCTTTGACTTTTCCTTAGTGCTCAACCTTTTGGATCTCTCTGCAGTTTTTGACACTGTTGACCATGTCCTTGAAAACTCTTTCCTTTCTGTTTATGAAGTAGTTAAGGATAATGCTGAGGTTATGAACTTAGGAGACTAGAAGAATGGTGGTGCCTTTGACAAAAAGGGGAAGAACAGTGGGTTTAGGAGGAAATATGATGAACTCTGCTTTCTGTGTGGTGTTTGAAATGTCTCCAGGTCATCTAGTTTTAAATGTCTAATAGCTAATTGGTATACTGCTGTGTATAATAGAAAAATAAGTTATCTGCACAGAGATAATATTAAATCCATGGGAGATAATGAGGTCACCTAGAGAGAGTAGAGAGAGAAAAGGGCCCAAGAAAGAGCCTTAGGAAATAGCCACAGTTACAGGTCATGGTAAGGATAAGCCAGCAAATGAAACCAAGAGCAACCTGACAGGAGACCTGGGACCAAATAGTGTCACAGAAACCCAGAGAAGAGAGTAGTCTGGAGGAGAGAGATATCAACAGTAACAAATGACTCTAGAAAAAGTGGAAAAGAAAAAAAAGGGGCAGCTAGATGGCTCAGTGGATAGAGCACTGGCCCTGGAGTCAGGAGGACCTGAGTTCAAATCTGGCCTCAGACACATGACACTAGCTGTATGACCCTGGGCAAGTTACTTAACCCCGATTGCCTGATCAAAAAAAGCAAAATAAATAAATAAAAGAAAAAGTTGACAAGGATGAGGTCTTAAGAAAAGACTGAATTTATCAATTAAGAGATCATGGGGGAAAGACGAGCCAAGATAGTGAAGAAAAGGCAGATTCTTCTGAGGTCTCCCCAAAACCCCTCCAAACAACTTTAATGCCCCCCCCCAAATTATGGAGAAACAGAACCCACAAAAGGATGAGGTGAAATAATTTTTCAGTCCAAAACAACTTAGAAAGTCAGCAGAAAAGGTTTATTGCACTGAGGTGAGAGTGGAGCCCAGCAAACCAGCAGTAGGCTTGAGGGTGACTGAATCAGTGGCAGCAGTGGCTTTTCCAGACCTCTCAGCCCACAGATGGGAAGGGGGGGTCAGACACCTGGTCAGAAGGAAATTCGGGGGGTCCTTTTTTTGGCACTGTGGGCGAACTCTTGCATTGCCCATACTTGGATCTGGGTCTCAATCCCAGGGTGAGGAGGAGCAAGAGCTTGTGGCTTTAGGGGAGCTGGGAGTCTGGTCATAGTTCTAAGGTAAAAAAGAGTGCTTCTGGTTGCTAACAGGCCAGGAGAGTAGTAAACACCCCTCTCCCTAGATCATACCACTTCAGAAGAACTGTAACCTTATAGGTTCCTAGAATTATCTCTGAAAACGGCTGCACAAAAAACCTAAAGCTTGGGACAGTGCACTCTGCACTGTGGAAGCAGAGCCCCACTTTAGCATAGAGTTAAAAGTCAAGAAATAGGCAGGAAAAATGAGCAAATAGCAGAAAAAGATCCTGACTGTAGAAAGTTACTATGGTGACAGGGAAGCTCAAAACACAAAATCAGAAAAAAACAAAGTTAAAACAGCTATATCCAAAACCTCAAAGAAAAATATGAATTGGTCTCAAGCTGTGGAAGAGCTCAAAAAGGATTTTAAAAATCAAGTAAGAGAGGCAGAGGAAAAATTGTGAAGAGAAATGAGAATGATGCAAGAAAATCATGAAAAAAATAATAGCTTGGCAAAGGAGACACAAAAAATCCTGATGAAAATAACACCTTAAATAAACAGAATAGGTCAAATGGTAAAAAAGGCACAAAATTCAATGAAGAGAAGAATGCCTTGAAAAGCAGAATTGACCAAATGGAAAAAGGAGGTATAATAGCTCACTAAAGAAAATAATTCCTTAAAAACTAGAATTGAGCAGGCAGAAGCTAATGACTTTATGAGACATCAAGAAATAACAAAACAAAATCCAACTCCAATGGGTTCCAATTGCCTCTACAATATGGGGGGGGGGTGGATGGACATTCATGAAATAGAGGACTTTCAAGTAAATTTCAAAAAAAAAAAAATTTTATTTTGGGCAATGAGAGTTAAGGGACTTGGCCCAGGGTCACACAGCTAGTAAGTGTCAAGTGTCTGAGGCCAGATTTGAACTCACGTCCTCCTGATTCCAAGGCTGGAGCTCTATCCACTGTGCCACTGAGCTGCCTCTAAGAATTTGACTTTCAAATATAAAACTCAAGAGAAGCATTATAAGATAAACAGGAAAGAGAAATCATAAGAAGTTTAATAAGGTTAAACTGTTTACATTTCTACATGGGAAAATGATACTTGTAATTCCTAAAAACTTTCTCATTATTAGGGCAGTTAGAGGAAGTATACATAGACAGGGGACATGGGTGTGAGTTGAATATGATGAGATGATTATCTAAAAAAAAACAATTTAAAGGAATGAGAAAGGAATGCACTGGGAGAAAGGGAAAGAGAGAAGTAGAATGGGGTAAATTTTCTGACATAAAAGAACATGAAAGAGCTTTTAAGTGGGAAGGAGAGAACCTTAGTCTTACCAGAGTGGGAATAACACACTTACTTGGGCACAGAAATATATCTTACCTTACAGAAAAATAGGAAGAGAAAGAGATAAGAGAAAGGGAGGGGCACTCATAGAAGGGAGGGTGTATTGGAGGAGGCAGTAGTCAGAAGCAAAACACTTTTGAGGAGAGGCAGGGTAAAAGGAGAAAGAGAATAGAATTAACAAGGAGGAATAGGATGGAGGGAAATATGTTTTTTAAACTATCTTTTAATTTGTTTTAATTTCAACACTCACTTTTATAAAACTTTGAGTTCTAAATTCCCTCACATCTCTTCCTCCCTCCCCAAGACTGCGTGCAATCTGATACATGCTATACATGTACCATCATATTAAATACATTTCCACATTAGTCGTGTTGTGAAAGATCAGAACAAAAAAGGAAAACCACAAGAAAGAAAAAACAAAAAGAAAAAATAGTATGCTTTGATCTGCCTTCAGACTCCATAGTTCTTTCTCTGATGTGGACAGCACTTTCCATCATGAATCTTTTGGAATTGTCTTAGATCACTGCATTGCTGAGAAGAGCTAAGTTCATCAAAGTTGGTGATTGCAAAGTTGCTGTTACTGTGTACAATATTCTCCTGGTTCTGTTCACTTCACTCAGCATCAGTTCATGCAAGTCTTTCCAGGTTTTTCTGAAATCCATCTGCTCACCAGTTCTGATGGGAACAATAGTATTCCATTACATTCATATACCACAACTTGTTCAGCCATTCTCCAATTGATGAACATCCTAAATATTTTTGTACATGTGGGTCCTCTTTCCTTTTTTATGATCTCTTTGGGATACAGACCTAGTAGTAGTATTTTGGATCAAAGGGTATGCATATCAATTGAGCATAGTTCCAAATTGCTCTCCAGAATGGTTGGATCAGTTCACAACTCCACCAACAATCAAAGTTCTAATTTTCTCACATATCCAACATTTATCATTTTCCTGTTTTGTCATGTTAGCCAATCTGATGTGGTGTGATGTGGTGCCTCAGAATAGTTTTAATTTGCATTTCTCTAATCAATAGTGATTTAGAGCATTTTCCCATATATTTATAGATAGCTTTAATTTCTTCCTCTAAAAACTGCCTGTTCATATCCTTTGACCATTGATCAATTGGGGAATGACTTGTATTTTTTTAAATTTCACTCAGTTCTATATATATTTTAGAAATGAGGCCTTTATCAGAGACACTGACTGTAAAAATTCCCAGCTTTCTGCTTCCCTTATAGTCTTGGTTGTATTGGCTTTGTTTATGCAAACCCTTTTTAATTTAATGTATTCAAAATTATCCATTTTGCATTTCATAGTGTTCTCTATCTCTCATTTGGTCATAAATTCTCCGTAGATCTGACAGGTAAACTATTTCTTGCTCTCCTAATTTGCTTATAGTTTATGTCTGAATTGTGTACCCATTTTGACCTTATCTTGGTATATATTGTGAGATGTTGGTCTATGCCTAGTTTCTGCCATACTGTTTTCTAGTTTTCCCAGCAATTTTTGTCAAATAGTGAGTACTTATCCTAGAAACTGGAGTCTTTGGGTTTATCAAACAGTAGATTACTATAGTCATTGACTACTATGTCTCGTGTACCTAACCTATTCCACTGATCCACCACTCTGTTTCTTAGCCAGTACCAAGTAGTTTTGATGATTGTTGCTTTATAATACAGTTTTAGATCCAGTAGACTAGGCCTCCTTCCCTTGCAGGGAAATACAGTTTCTTTCTGCCTCTTATTCTCTGTTGGACTTCATTGCTCTCTGCTGGGCACATCACTCTACAGGTTTCATGGTCTCTCATGGGCAATTACTCCTGCTATTGGGTTCTGAGCTTCATCTCTTCAGGGTACTCTGCCTGTCATTATGGGGTGCATGCTATGGTGTGGCAACTAGAAGACCTCGCTCTAGTAAGGGCAGTTGGACAGCTTTTTTTGTCATAGCCAAACTCAGCTAGCCAGTGCTGGGCACAGTGTCAAAATTAAAATTAAATCTTTTAACCCTTTTTCTTGAGCCAAGATCACAGTCCTTTTACCCAGAATACTACCTGGTTTAGGATTAAAAATTCCTTAGATCCATCTTGATCTGGCATGCAAATTAATTTGAGTCAAACCAAAAGGTAAAGGAGGAAACCCAAGTCATTGTTGTCTACCAATCATTTCTGGCTTTATTACATGTATCTGTCAGCAACCACAGGAAAAAAAAAAACAACCACCTTGCTATCTCCCTAATTGAAGACTGGGTCTGGATTCATTATTTCATTGGTATAGCCCATATGAGGTCATGACCCACAGTTTAAGAAGAGCTGAAGGGGTTGAGAGTGGAAAAAGTTTAAGAAACCCTGCTATAGGGAACTCCTGGATGAAGAGTTTTGCAATGCAATTATGTAGGCTATAATTTGGCCATGTCCCTGGGAGGCTTTAAATAGCTAGGTCTTGTAGACAGAGTCAGCATTTAAGAACTGGAGACAGTAGAAACAGTGTCCAGAAGTCAAGGAAGAAACCAGATCTTCACCTTTGGTGAAGATGGGAATTTTCTTTTCTCCTTTCATTTCCACAACTATCTCTTACTTCCCACGCACATTGATCACAATGTCCATCAGCCCACAGGGAGATACCCTGTCTAATACCTGGAGAGTCATTTTGAGAATTCCAGGTACAGCTAAAGGAAACAGTTTCCAGACAAGCATTGATACAAAGAGATAGTCCCATGAAACTGGAAGAAACTTCATGAAGCATGATCTTGGACCCTGATAGCAGAGAAGAGATCAAAAATTCTCCCTGACAATGGAAAGTTGAGTTTCACAAAGGATGCCATGAAGAAAGAAGTTTGAGGGACTAGAGAGGAATGAAAGGCCTTGGCAGCAGGGAATCCTGACCTGTGTGCATCACTACTTTTGTACCTCATGAATATGTCCTCTTCCCAAAGATACTGCACATATTAACTCCATGCTTTGTGGCTACCAATTTTACTTCACCATTTTAGCAAATGCCTTTGTTATAAGCTTATTGAGTCTTCTGACTAACTGTTAAGGGGAACCACATTAATGAGGAGCTCATGAGTTATAATTTAAGAAATATATACCCTCAGGGTACTCTAGATCCTGAGGTAGCAGCTTCCCTTTGGGGACTCAACCCACAAGCATGAGCACAAAACAAGTTGAGGGATTAGTTGGATGTTACATCTTTCTTTCCCTGCTTCCATTCTCTTTAAACATCTGCTGTTTTTCCCTTGGTATAATCCATGTGCTGGTTGAACCAATTGTCTTCTTGCAACTACCTATACTCCTTACATTTCTTTTAGCCAATCTACTGCAAAGTATTGAAACTTATTCCAAGTCAACCACTTCCCTTCTTATCCTAGATGTGTTCATTTTGTTTGTGTAAAAGCTTTTCATGTAATCAAAATTATGTTTTATCTTTTGTAATTGCTTCTATCCCTTCTTTAAGAATTCATCCCCTAATGGTCATCAATTGATGAGTGGCTGAACAAACTGTGGTATGTGTTTTGATGGAATATTATTATGCTATAAGAAATGACAAGGAGGATATTTTCAGAAAAACTTGGAAAGACATGAACTGATGCAAAGTAGAGTGAGTAGAAACAGAACATGGAACGCAGTAACATCATATTTGTGCAATGATCAACTGTCAATGACTTAGCTTTATGTTCATCAGTCATGCCTGACTCTTCATGACCCCATTTGGGGTTTTCTTGGCTAAGATACTGGAGTGGTTTGCCATTTCCTTCTCCAGCTCATTTTCCAAATGAGGAAACTGAGGCAAATAGAGTTAAGTGACTTGCCCAGGGTCACATGGCTAGTAAGTGTCTGAGGCTGGATTTGGACTCAGGTCTTCCTGACTCTAGGCCAGGTGCTCTATCTACTGTACCACATAACTGCCCCTGAATGATTTAGCTATTTTCAGCAATACAATGATCCAAGACAATTCTGAAGGACCTAAGATGAAAAATGCTATCCATCTGCACAGAAAGAACTGAGGGAGTCTGAATGCAGATCAAAGCATTTTTAAAAGCTTTTTCTTTTTGTGTTTTCTTTCACAACATGACTAATATGGAAATATATTTTGCATGACTACACATGTATAACATCAAATTGCTTTCCTTCTCATTGAGGGAAGAAGAAAATTTGGAGCTCAAAATTTTAAAAAGTGAATGTTAAAAATATTTTTACATGTAATTGGAAAAAATAAAATACTTGAAAGTCAAAGTTAAAAAAAATTAATTCATCCCCTACTCATAGTGGTATAAGGTATATGTTCTACTTCTCCAGCATAGCGCCTGGCACAGAGTAAATGATTAATAAATTATTTTAATTTTTTATGTTATGTTCTTCAATATTTAGGTTACAAATCCCTTGAATTTATTATACTATATGGCATAAGAAATTAGTCTTTTTATCAAATATCTCTGATGTGAGTTGGATATCCAAGATATATAAACTAACAGAAATAAAGAAGAGCAAAAGTCTTTTTCAACCCCAAGAGATAAGGGATCAAAGGAAATGAACAGAGAAGAGTTGTGGGAAGATAATAATGTCTTAGGCCCAACAGACCAGATCCTTTGCAAATACTCCAGTAAAACTCTAAAAATGCAACAGAAAGAATAATGATAAAACCAAAAAGAATTAGTTGTAAATTGCTTTATTCAGTCCAGGACTGCATAAAAAGACTGCCAGAATCCTGGTCAAAGTCCTAAGTAGAGACTGGAAGGGTTGTGCCCTCAAAAGTAATAAGGGAGGTTGGAAGAGGGGAGGATTTGGGGAGAAAGAATTAATAGGGAGGAACATACATCAAACTAGCTTATAGCTGTAAGACTAAAGTTTTTTCTCTCCCTCTCCCAGATTGATGATTTCCCACTAAATTTTTGACAGCCTTCCTTAATTGTTTCGTTCATTGAACACTTGTGGAACACCTACTATATACGAGACATAGTACTAGGTACCAATAACGTGTAAAAAGCCCCAGACACACACTGCTGAGCCATTTTCCTTGGCTCATCAATTGGGCAGGAGGAGCTATCCAGTTGCTACAAGCAGCTGGCAGTGGAGGATCTTGAAGGATCCTGTTTGCCACATAAGCAAAGTTCGAGTCAAAGAAGCAAGAAAGGACCTGCGGAAAAAATACTGAGACAGAGGGGTGTCATCTTCGTGACAGGGCCCTTAATTAGTAAGATTTTAACTATTTCCAGAGTGCCTTACACTATATGGATTTGTCCCTGTGGCACATGCATGTAATAGGAGGAACGTGGCAAATACGAAAAGGAATAAACAGAATGATGCGATAGGATTAGAATCGCCCGGTCAGGGATGAAATACAGCATTTTCGATCCGAAAACAGTCATTATCTATTGTCTTTTCTGAGCAGTGCAGTGGAAATTTGGGAAATAGTTTCCCTAGGAAATTGTAGAAATCTCTGGTGTTGCCACCCGGGGGAAAATCATTTCCTCTCTGTTGCAGGATTTTCCCACCCGCGAAATGAAGGTAATATTAGGCATTCAACACACATTCGTGGACTGATCGCCTCCCGAAATCCCTAGGGATCCTCGTAGTAGGATAGATTTTTATGCATATGCTCAGATTTGTTTGTTGATGAAAAAAGAGTGACCAAGTCCACTGACACCAGGAGACGCAGCCTGGGCATCCTTCCCTTGACTATTAAGACTCCGATGCCAAGGAGCCTACAGACTTTTTATTGTCTTGTCTGGACCCAGAAAAAGAAAGTGCGTCCCATCGGCAGACTCAGACAGCGTCTGTCTACAGCGAGACAAAGGGCGGGGTCGGAGGGGGGGGCCGGCGCAGAGAAGGGGCGGAGCCCGCCACGTGGAGGGCCGTGGATTCTCGGAAGCCGTTTACGCTGAGCCGCGGCTGCTCACGCTGCGTCGGTCGCTTCGCCTGCGCCGCTGGCGTAAGCTTCCCCTGGGGCGGAACGGCGGCTGCCGGGGGAGGGGCGGGCGCGCTCTAAGAATTGCGCCTCTACGTGGACTCTGAGCAGACGTCGCCGGCGTCCCGAGGGATCCTCCGGCACCGCAGCGGAGGCGGCCTGCGGCCCGAGGAGGCGGGTAAGCAGGCCGCCGAGGGGGACGGGGAGCCGGGCTCGGGCCGGGCGATCCCTCATCTGGACCGGGGACCCCGTGCGTGCGGAGGGGCGAGGGGCGGGGGAGAAGGTGAGGGGATAGAGGTGGAGGGGTCCCGGGGGAGCTGCCGCCGCGCCCACGTGCTGCCGCAGGGTCCTTCCGGGGGTCGGGAGGGGCGTGTGCCGGCGCCGGACGCAGGTGTCCACGTCCGCGACTGCCCGAGCAGGAGGATGGGGGTGGGGTCCTGGTACCCACGGAGCGCCGGCTCGCCCGCCTCCGCCTCGTCCGTCCCTTTGGCCTCGACCTGGTGGGGGAGCCGGGCGAAGTTCGAGGAGCCGGCTCCTGCCCGAGGTTCCTCCGGCCCATGCCGGTGGGCCGCCTGGGGGACCTGTTTATTTACCTTCATTCGGGTGTCTGTCCGTCAGG
>NW_020940527.1:27846917-27916289 GCF_900497805.2 Vombatus ursinus
CCCCCTCCCCCTCCATTCTTCTCAAATGCAAGAGTCATCTGAGCATGGATGTGAGCCAAGCGCTGAGGATGCAAAGAGAGGTTAGAAACAGCCCCCCGACCTCTGGGAGCTTACGTCCTGATGGGCAGCAATGTGGAAGCAGCCAGGTCGGAGGAGGGTAGATGCAGATAGAACCGGGGTTGCCTTCTCAGAATGAAGTCTTTAAATGCATGAAATACATAGGATTAGGCTGTGAGCTCCAGGGGACCATGGACTGTCTTCTGCCTTTCTTTGTATCCCCAGTATTTAGCAAAGTGCCTGGCACATTTGTTCAATCGTGACCTTGTGGACCATACTGCCCATGAAGTTTTCTTGGTAAAGTTGCTGGAGTGGTTTGCCATTTCTTTCTCCAGTGGATTAGGGCAAACAGTTAAGTGACTTGCTCAAGGTTACACAGCTATAAAGTGTGTGAGACCTAATTTGAACTCAGGTCTTCCTGACTCCAGGTCCAATGTTCTGTACACCGATCCTTCTAGCTGCCCCCCCCCCCCCCCCAATAAAACCTACAGCACCTGGCATTCCCAGGCGGCCTCCCATACAAGTACCAACCAGGTAACTTGACCTTCTTAGCATCTGTGATCAGACAAGATCAGGGCCCATTCAGGTTGGTGTTGCTTTGAGCATACTAGGTCCTTAATAAATGCTAGATGTTCTCACTGCCAAAGGAAATCAATTATGTTGAAATCATATTGAAATAATTATCAAAAAATGTATGTAAAAAAGTTGACTGAAAAAGTAAACTGTTATATTGAAATGCAGATATCAATATAAGTTTAAAAAGTTGACTGCCAAAGGAAACCAATTATATTGAAATAGTTGTCAAAATATATAATGTAAAAATGTTGACCGATTGATAAAGGAAACCAATTATATTGAAATATAGTTATCAAACTATGTATACACACTCACACACATATATCTACATGTAAAAAAAGAACCCGGACTCCAGGAGTAGATAGAAAGGATGCTGAGAAGGGAAGGCACTAAGGGGAGGCAGGGAATGGCTAGGGAAGTTGGTAGGATTGGAGTTGAGTCTTGGAGGAAGGCAGGGAAACTAAGGTAGAGGTGAGGGGGTCAAGTATTATTCCAGGAATGGGATATAGTAAGTACAAAGGTCTGGAGGTGGGAGATGGTAGTGATCTATTCCAGAAACTGCAAGTAGGCCATGGGAAAGGATTTGTGGCATGTAGGATAGACAGGCTCTTGCCTACGTTTTGTTGTTTGATTTTTTTTTTAATCCCTTTGGGTAGTTACATTTATCATCAGAGGTTTTTCCATAACATGAGGCTCATAGTGAGTGTTTTTATGAAAGGTTGAGTTGAAATTCAGTGCTCTGTTTAAATCACTGAGATAAGGTCATTTTTGTTTTGAACTCCTAAACAACAGAGTTGAGAAATGTCAACTTAGTCAAAATATCAAAAACTGTTTGCTAGAAGTAAACGGAGTGCAAATACCTTTTGTTCCAAGGAACTAGTCATCTGCTTTAAATAGACTTGAGACTTTGTCTTCCTTTATAGAACTTGAGCTAGAAGGTCATCTTGTACAATGCCCTCATTTTACAGTTGGGGGAACTGAGGCCCCAAAGTGGGATGACTTCTCTGAGGGTGGTAAAGTGAAGGTCCACTTCAAGCCCAGGCTCTAAATCTCCTCTCTTGCCTCTATATCTACTGTATCTATATTGCATAGAGGAAGTTTCAGAATTTCAGTCTGTCAGAACATAGTATATTGGAAAGAGCAGTGGCTGGTGAAAGTTAGATAGCTTTTGGTTTGGCGTTGACATCTTTCTAGTCCTGTAGCTTTGGGCAGTGAACCTCCCCATTGCTCATTTTTAATGTAATTTTATTTCTGTTCAAATAGTGAACATAAACCTTTTCCCCCCTTCCATTTCCCCTCCTCCTGAAAAAGAGAGAAAAACAAAACCTTTGTAACAAATATGTATAATCACACAAAACAAATTCTGACATTGACTAAGGCTTATTTTCTTTACCTGAAGAATGGGATTAAGAACAGTGTAGTCTGAGGCAGTGGCTTGAGGAGTCAGCTTTGGAACCAGGTAATCTAGTCTGATATATCTAGGCAATGCCTTTAAGCACTCTGTTTCAAAGGCCACCAGGATAGCAAATTTCAGTTTCAATAAACAGTTGCAACTTCAAATTGGTAGAGGTTACCAGGAACTCCTTCTGAGATGAAATTATAAGTTTTCACCTCCCCCCCCAAAAAAAACCCCAAAACCAAACCTCTTGTAATGCCTGTCTTGCCTGGCAGGGTTATCATGAAGCTCAAAATTCATTCAGCAACCATTTATTATCTGGCTGACGTGTGCAGAGAACAGCAAGCTAGGTTGGGAATGGGGCAGGGATAAAGATAGAAAGGGTGTTCCCTGCTCTCAGGGAGGCTTACATTTTAGGATGGGCTTGGGACAATCAGATGTGTTCCCAAATCTGCAATACTATATAGTCACTCTAGTGCAGAAGTGAAGAGCATGAGACAGGTCAAAAGGGCTCTTCAAGATCTGAAGACTCCTGGATGGCATTTTTGTCTTTGTATTTTTGTGCACCTCGAACAGTGTTTTGTTTTTTTTTTTAATCACAGAAACTTTGTGTTGAAAAGTACTTCACAAGCCATCTAGCCCAACCCATACCTGAACAAGGAGCCCCTCTATGACATCCTCAATAAGTGGTCTGTCAGCTTTCTCGTGGCTACTTCAGGCAAGGAGGAATAAATACAGTACCGTGCCACTTTTGGATAATCAGTATTTAATGAATTGCCTTGAGGGAAGAAAGAACTTCCATTTGAGGGTGGGAGATCAGGGGCGATTTGTGGAGATCTGGGAGTAGAGCTGGAACTTGAAACATGGTGAGGATTCCAAGAGCGAAGGCTGAGATTTGGGAGGAAGGGCTTTTTAGGCATAAGGAATGGGCTGAGTGCAGGTAGGGTGGAGGAGGGTTGAACTGTTTGGCTGGAGTTTAGCCCCTGTAAAAGGATCAGTGGGAGATTAAGCTGGAAAGATAAGGAAGCGCTGGCCTTGAATGGATTTGAGCCGGGCCTTGGAGGAAAAGAATTTCATTTAAACAGGTAGAATATGCCGGGAGCAGTAAAGACATGGAAAATATTTAAGTGAGAGTCTCCTGTTAAGAAGTAAATTGGGTCTTTACAGTGAGGCTAGATTGTGGAGGGCTTTGATAGTTAGTCTCCGAGGAGTTTAAGCTTGATACAGTAAGCTGTCAGGAGCAAGCACAGGTTCTTGAGCAGGTGGATGTCATAAAGAAAATACTGTTTTAGGAAAATTAATTTGGCAGTCTCTGTTATGCGAGATGAATTCCAAAGAGAAGCTTGGGAGTAAATGACCCTCTAGCATACTGTTGTGGTTATCTGATGTGAGGTCATAAGGGCCTAAAATAGTTACGGATAAATCGCAACTAAAATCCTATCTTTTTTTAAGTTTTTATTTTTTTTCCCAGTTACCTATAAAAGCAATTTTTAACATTGGTTTATAAAACTTTTAAGTTCTAAATTCTCTCCCTTCCTCCTCACTCATTGAGAAGGCAAGCAATTCAATATAAGTTAATATAAGACCACGTGTGTGGTCATGCAAAACATAAAATCCCATCTTTTATGGAAAACCTTCCCCAATTCTTCTTTATTCTAGTGTCTTCCTTTTAATTATTTCCTTTTTTATCTTCCTTTGTATATATTTGTTTGCATATTATCTCCCTAATTATATTGTAAGCTCCTTGAAGACAGAAACTGTTTTTTGCCTCTTTTTATATCCCAGCGCTTAGTACAGTGCCTGGCACATAGTAGGTGCTTAATATTCATTGATTGATTTAGAATTAGAAGGGATCTTAGAGTTGTGGGCTAGCTCCCTCATTTTACAAATGAGGTAACCTGGTCCTGGGAAGGTTAAATGATTTGTCAGATGTGAAAATGGTAGTAAAGAGCAGAGAATTTTGCTGCATGATAAGGAATAATTAATATAGAAATTTCAGAGAAATATGAGAATACTTGTATGAGGATGAAGAGCAAAGAAAGAAAAAACAAAACATAAAGTCAATATTGAAAGGCAACAAAATACAGTGGCTGTACTACACTGTAGAAGTTAAAGAATACATTCCTCTCTTGTCTGTAAAATAATTATTTGGGGGGTGGGGAGAATAGGAATAAATATCTGGGGGAAAATAAGGTAGAAACATCGCAGAGCAGAATGTGGTGTCAGAAAGTACAAAGAAATGGCAGTGGGAGCTTAGAAGTAGAGATCCTGGCATGGGAGTGGAAATGGGACAGGTGACTCTCCAGAGAAGGCTTCCTGAAGGAGGTAGCATTTGATCCCATAGGATTTCAGTTGGTGAAGCATTGGAGACACGTTCCAGATGAGGGCACCGACTTGAGCCAAGAGCAGAGCAAAAGGTGAATTAGCTTGGAAACTAAAGTTTCCCGTTCTCCTGAAGATTTGTATCTCAGGCACCAGGCAGCTCTTAGGCAGCAGATCTACCTAGAAGTTGGGAAAAGCTTCAGAGGGAGTCATAAGAGAGTCAGAGAGGGGGTCACACAGATAAACTGGAGTTTTCCCTTCAAGCTGAGATGTGCAATGCTTTTGTTTAGTTGCCTCTTATTTTCTGCCGTGGGTCCAAAGTGGTTCATGAGCCTATATTTCACTATCACTTTAACAAACAGGGAATCTGTTAAACTTCTGTGTGCGAGTGGGCTAGGTCCTGAAGATCCAAAGATGAAAACGATATCCTGTAGAATGATCATACTTGTGAAGTAGATTGAAGGGGCAAAGAGTGGGGAAAGACGGCCAGAGAACAAGCAATGAGCTAAAAGGGTTCAGCACTGGGAAAAGCCTTAAAACATCATTGTGTCTTGTCGTTGCACTGGCTGAGAAGCAGCAAAGCCACCACGTGGACCTAGGGGGAAGATGACTAAAGTGCCCAGGCTATAGTTTCTCTATTTAGTTATAGTTGTGGGGAGCAGTAACTCAGATATGGAGGGAAAGAACAATTACTTAGAGAATGTTTTCAGTTCGCTAATCTTAGCTTTGCCCCTTCCATTATGCACTTTTTTAGCTCAATTAGTTACTACGCAGTATTAATTAGGGAATCATACATTTTGGAGCTAAAAACAGTTTGCAATCATCTAATCTAGGGCTTGAAGATATGCTTGTTTTGCTTCTAGGAGCTAACCTTGCCTCCTCTCCCTCCCAGCAACAACAGCAAAACCGTTTACTAGCTAGACACAGTCTTGCTTTGCAGGAAGGGGGAACAAAAGGAAGAGAAAAGGTTATTTTTTTAAAATAGGGCATTGGTGTCTAACCTCCAGTTGAAATCTTAATTAATGTCATCAAAGGTCTATAGAAGGGTTGTAAATACTCAGGAAAAGTGAAAAGGAGATCTTGACAGGGTAAATGGGGGTCATGTATGGGGTAAATAGAGGTTTCAGAAGGGTCTTGGTGAGAGTAGCCCCGTAGTTCCAGTAGAGTGTGTTGTAAATGTCAGCCATGGGTTCCCAAAAGGACAAGGTGAGAAATTATGCAAGATTCAGCAAAAATCTACTCCCATGACTAGAGGGAAAAAACTCCAGAGTGCATGTCCTACCAAAAGTAAGAGAATAGAGTAGGTCAGTAGGACTGGCATTTTATATGGAGAGGAATAAAGATAGACAATTTCAGGACATTTTAAAGTATTTTTAAAAAATTATGTACACTTATAATTTAAGATAAAAATAAATCTATGAGAAATTTAAAAAAATCTTCTATAGATACATTTTTGCTTTTAAAATAATTTTCAAAATTACATTGTGGATAAGATCCTCATATTTGATGTAGTGTGATATTTTTAGAAAATAAATATAAATACATAAAACTCAATAGTCACCACTAATAATTCTTTGACTAATTATTAGTGTATGTAAATAAGTTTACATAGTTGTAATGATCACATACATATGTTTTTGTGCATGTTTCTTATTCATGATTTTATGTATTGGCAGTCATATCGGCAGTTACTTACTGATGCTCATTTTTGATAGCCATATAGTATTTTCCACTGTCAGTACACTATAGTTTGCTTAGAGATTCATCTGTTAGGCATTTGTGTTATTTCCAGTTTTTCAGATAATAGTTTATTTGGAGAACAATGACACGTTTACTAATTATGTCTGTTTAAAAATGTTTGTAACTAATGAAGCTACAAGGAATTGAATGTAAAAGAATGCTTTAAAGGAACACCTTTTAGTGTTTGATCAAGTTTGTCCTAAGTGACTGTTCCATCTCGCCGGGGACGTGTGCCCTTCCTTCTGCAGGGTCTCAGCACATTTTTTTGCTGACCCTTATCTCATACTTACTAAGAAGTGTAAAACAGGACAGAGGACAGTTAACTCCTGTCCTCAGATTGTGGTTGTAACCCCAATGGGTATTGCGATGTACGTGTTCCTCATATAGAACCATCTATACTACAGAAAAACCCTTACTTCTCTGAACACTTGACTTCTCCTTGGACTTCAGTTTCTGCTTGTTTCTCCGTTCTTCCTTCCTTTTCTCCCATTTCTCGCTCAACACCATCTCTCCCCTCCCACCTTCCCCAGCCTTTCTGCACCGGACCTGGGTCTCTGTATTTAGACTTGGCTTCTTCCTTGGCCTTCTGTTCCAGTCTCAGAGCTTCCACACCCGTGACTCTAGGCCAGCTGACTTGCTGGATTTGAACCCATGCTTCCTAGGAATAGTCTACCTGTTGGGCCCTTCTGACCAATTAGACCCTGGGTCCTGAGCACTTTTTGGCTTCCCCATTTGGTAGTCACCTAGTACCTCGTTTTTTGCCACTTTACAAGGAGCAGAAACAACTTGACAGAGGAAGAAACCATCAACATTGTGGTAACAAACGAGGAAAGATAGCAACAAGAAGCTGCAGAAAGTAACCATTTCCAGAAAAGAGCCTGAAGTTTAAAAAAAAAAAAAAGTGTAGGAGATACTAAGACTCACTGAGTGTAATAGGTCATGTGGAAAAGTCCTGTCAGTCTTATTTTACTTTTTGGTGAGGCAATAGGGGTTAAGTGACTTGCCCAGAGTTACACAGCTAGTAAGTGGCATCAGTCTTATTTTAACTAAGCTTTGCCTCAGCAGTTTCTGCTGCGTTTGATGCTTTCATTTTTTCCACCTTAACTTTTTGAAAACTGAAGTTTTGCCCAGTTGAGACAAACTTCTGCCTTTTATATTATTTCTTGGTTTCATATGTGCATTTCTGAACATAGACTGATTTCCTTCATGTTGAATAATAATAAAATAATAACTAGCACTTTTATAGTACTTTAAAATAATAATAAACAATAACTAGCACTTATATAGCACTTTAAAGTTCACAAAGTGTTTTACAAGTTCTTATTAGATCCTCACATCAACTTTAAGAGGTAAGTGCTATTATTACCCCCATTTCGTAGGTGAAGAAATGGAGACAAACAGATGTTAAGTGACTTACCCAAGGTCACACTGCTAGGAAGTCTCTGAGGCTGGATTTGAGCTCAGGTCTTTCTGACTTAAGGTCCAGTGCTATCTACTGCATGACCTAAGAAAAACCTAAGATCTGATATGGGGGGGAGAAAAAGGGAGCTACAGATGATATGTGATTGCTAATAAGGTGCAGACCAATCTGCCGGGCAGAGTCCTGAGAGCGCTTCTTGGCGAAATACCTGAAAATGTTCAGCGTTTGCAGTATTTGAAAGTAGCTCCCTAGCCCAGAGCCGCAAGTGCAGCTTCTTTTATAATTTAGGATGTGATAACATAGCTGCTAGTGTCTTTGTTGTTCAGGCCAAAATTCTGGCTGTTTTAGTCTCTACCTTTTCCTATAAATGTAAAGGATATGCCTATGGAAAGCATAGGTACCCCTGGATGCTCAAGAGTGGTGGAAGTCATCTGTGCCATTGGCGCTCAACGTCCAACTAAAGCATGTTATCCAGTTCACTTTCAACTATTACTGAAGAAACTGCTTTAGGAGCTCAGTAAACAATTTCTCAGAAGATTTTATCGCTTAGCACAGTTTCTTCTAGATTTTTAAAAGAACTCCAACTGTTAATTTGTTTCAATCCAAAAATTTATTATTAAGTGCCTATATAGCAAGGCGCTGTGCCAGGGCTGGGAATACAAAGATGAACAGAATTTCTCTTCCCTTCAAGGAACTTACTGTCTTCTAAGATACTCCTGACCTGTATATACAGAAGTATGGGTGGGAGTGTAAGGGAACAAACAAAGTGACCTTTGGAAAGCTTGAGCAGGGGGAGAAGTCATTCAGTGGAACCAGAATCAGTGAGGAGAGGAGGGGCAAAAAGGTGTCACAGATATAGAAATCTAGCCCTTGGGACTGTTCGAAAGACGTGAGTACAAGCTCTACCTCTTGACTTGTGGTCCTGGGCAAGTCATTTGCCCTTTCAGTGTCTCAGGCAACTCTCTTCAGAGTATCTCTTGCAGAACAGATCCCGGTCTGCTTTGGAAAATGGAATTTCTTCATTTGGAATTCCTTCCTTCAAGGTGAAGTCATAGGCCTGACCAAAAACAAAAACAAAAAATCAACAAAGAAATGAAGGAAAAGGTGACTTGAGCTGGGACAAAGAGGGGTGTGTATTACAGGAATGGAAGGGGCGTCTGGACAAATGTATGGAGGTTGGAAATAGCTGGACGTGATCAGGTAATAAGTAAGAGTCTGGTTTAGTTGTAAAGTAGAGTATATGAAGGGGGACTGTAGGAAATAAGACTAGAAAGTTAGGTTGGTGCCAGTTGTAGAGGAGATGAAAAGTCAGACTAAAGATCCATATTATCCTGTAAGCAGTGGGTAACCCCTTCACACTTTTGAGCTGGGGAATGAAAGGGTCAGATCTGCACGTTTGGAAGACTATTTGGAGTACTACTTGAAGGATTGGCTAAAGAAGGGAGGAATTTATTATTTAGGAGAGTTTCAATGACTATTATCACTTCACTTAATTTTCCGTTGTGTTTTGTAGTCCTTTAAAACATTTTTACTTTTTTTTATTCAGTTAGAAATGGTCAAAGATATATGAAACGGCAGTTTTCAAGGGAAGAAATTCAGGCTGTCACCAGCTATATGAAAAAATGTTTCAAACCATTAATGATTTAGAGAAATGCAGATTAAAGCATGAGGTTCTTCCTCATATCCATCAAATTGGCAAAACTGACAAAAAGGAAACATTTTTTCCTTTTTTCTCCCCCTTCCTTCATAAGGACAGTAACTATAAGATAAATATAATTTTTATGTACTATATAACCTGTATGGACTTTAGAGAGCCCATTCTCTCCCTTCTGTTCATTTCTGGACCCTTGTCATTATTTAAATCATTCATCCAAGTTATGTGCATCAATGGGTTTATCTAACTACGTATCATAATCTAAGCCAGGGCTTCTTAAACTTTTTCCACTCAGGACCTCTTTTTGATCTGCAGCTGTCCTGAGGGCATGGCAGTGCAAAGTGTGTGTGCTTTGTGCTCAAAAGCAAGGCTGCGATGAAGTTGCATGATGCAACACAGGCATGCATTGCCAGAAACACCTTGGATTCATTACACATTTGATTTTTTAATTAGTTTTTGGTCGTTGTGCGTTCAGAAGCCTTTTACTGTTGCCATATGGAAAATGCCAGTCTAAGCAATACACATACATGTATACACATATACATATACATACATAAACATTTTAAAAATATGTTTTGTTGGGGCAGCTAGGTGGTGCAGTAGATAGAGCACTGGCCCTGGATTCAGGAGGACCTGAGTTCAAATCTGGCCTCAGACACTTGATACTTACTAGCTGTGTGACCCTGGGCAAGTCACTTAACCCTATTGCCTAGCCAAAAAATATATATATATATATATATATATTTTTTTTTTTTTTTTGGTGTGAACCAAGCCTTTTCACATTATGTATTTCACTAAGAAAATTTTTCTTTTTGTTTTCATATCCCAGATTCCTAATGAACACAGTGCTTTGCAGAAGTAAATTGAATTTAGAGTGTTTTGAATTGAGTGCTATTAGGATGATATTATCTGCTATAAATGTCCAACTCTAATCTCTTGTCAGGGCAGGGAGGTATTCCTGGGTGCTCTAAAGCTTATGCCAGTGTACAGGCTCTGGCAGCTTCTACCAAGCTGGAGAGTTTGTTTTTTTGTTTTTGTAATGCTGTATTTTGTATGTGTCTGTCTGTCAATAAGCATTTATTAAGCACCTACAGCATGCCAGGCATTGTGCTTGGCTGTGAGGGTAGAAACTTAAAATCAAAAACAACCCCTGCCCTTAAGGAACTGATATTCTACTACTGAGTCATCTCCAGCTTAATCACAAAATGGGGAATTTCCCAGACTCATCAGTTCTTTTTTTTCTTTATTAATAATATACCATTCCCCTCCCCTCATTACATATAAGAACAATTTTTAATATTCATTTTTAAAAAATCTTGAGTTCCAAATTCCTCCCCTTCCTCCCATTCTTCCCTCCTCTCTGAGATGGTAAGCAATCTGATATAGGCTATATATGTGCAATCATGTAAAACATATTTCCGTAGGAAATATGGAAGGAATGCTTTGGTGTGCATTCAAACTATCAGTTCTTTCTCTAAAGGCAGATAGCATTTTTCAGCATGAATCCTTTGGAATTGTTTTGGATCATTGTATTGCTGATAAGTCATTCACAGATGTTCATTGTATAATATTAATGTTACTGTGTACAATGTTCTCTTGGTTCTGCTCACTTCACTCAGTTATGTAAGTCTTTCCAGGTTTTTCTGAAATCATCCTGCTCCTCATTTCTTGTAGTACAACAGTATTCTATTACAATCATATATCACAACTTGTTCAGCCATTCCTTAGTTGGTGGGCATCCCCTCATTTTTCAATTCTTTGCCCCCACAAAAAGAGCTGCTGTAAATACCCTTGTACAAATAAGGCCCTTTTTCCTTTTTTAAAATTTTTAAATTTTATAACCCTTTGGGCATAGTTCCAAATTGCTCTCTGCAATAGTTGGATCACTTCAAAACTCCACCAGCAGTACATTAGTGTCCCTATTCTTCCACATCCTATCCAACATTTATCATTTTCCTTTTCTCTCATATTAGCCAATCTGATGGGTGTGAGATGGTACCTCAAGAGTTGTATTCATTTGCATTTCTCTAATCAGTAGTGATTTAGAGTATTTTTTCATAGGACTATAAAGAGCTTTGATTTCTTCATCAGAAAACTACCTGTTTATATCCTTTAACCGCTTTTCAGTTGGGTAATTACTTGTATTCATATAAATTTGACTCAGTTCTCTATATATTTGAGAAATGAGGCCTTTATCAGAGATACTTGCTATAAAATTTCCCCCCCCGTTTTCTGCTTTCCTTCTAATTTTGGTTGCATTGGTTTTGTTTGTGTCAACTCTTTTAAATTCAATATAATCAAAATTACCCATTTTGCATTTTGTGAATAAACTGGAGAGTTTTTGAGTCCACTTCTGGTACAGGCTGTCTATTGTCTGAGCACTAGCCTAGCTAAGTGAGGAGAACCTCATCCCCATTAAGTTAGTTGCTTAAGTGCTGAATGTTTTGACCACGGTACACACGACCCTCAATTTTGCCTATCCTTCTTGTACTTAGGCAATGAGAGAAGTGGAGTGTTAGCTAAAGAGGGCAGAGCATGCCAACAGCCATAATTTGTAGACAGACTGCTATTCTATGGGAGTTTTGTCAAGTGAATGCATGCTCCTGGAGAAACTCAACCCCACGGATTCTCCTTATAAGAGAAGCCAGAAGACACCAAGAAGGGTAGCTCACAGTATCTTCTTTGAGAGGTAAATGAAGAAATGTGTTTTGTCATCGTCCCAAAGTCAATAAGAAACAAATTTTAAGTATTGGTTATCTTGTTTTGCCTTGTTCTTGACAAAAAAAGCCAAATAGATCAAAAAGAAGGTAATTGGAGGAATACATGTTGCCTTGTTCTTGACAAAAAAAGCCAAATAGATCAAAAAGAAGGTAATTGGAGGAGTACATGTACCAAGATCTGCAGCAGCACATGAATTAGTAGAGAAAGGGCCCTCAAACCAAGTCAGCATGTCCCTTTCTGTGCTTGGTGACCTTGATGCAAAGGTAGGCATAGGGGAGAATGGCCCCCAAAATATCAAAAACCTAGAGCCGGTGTGCCACGAATATGTTCTTGGCAGTTGGAAGCTTTATCACGGCAAGTACAAATATCACCAAAAATGAAGTTGATTGTATCTTCCTAGAGATAAGATGTTAATATTGTGGTGAGTCTTCTCAAACTCAGTAGACTATTCAGTCAGATCATTAACTAGGTAGAGCAGATGACACAACCAATACCAGTTTAGAAGAAAGAATAAAAGTGAGAAGAGACTATAATTATGGCACCTCCACCCCAACCTGTTTAATGATTTGGTGATTAAAAAAAATTTACTTCTTAAGGGAGTTTAACAGATGAAAGAAGTCACCATGGTAAGGAGGTAGATATAACCAAGAAACCACCTCTACAAGCACTGTATCTCTTTGCCAAGTGGCACAACGTGACATCCAAGGGCAACACAGATTTAGAGTGCAAGGTCAATTGTAAAATCTCATTGAGCAGGAAGAGGACAGAAAATTAGAATGCTATCATCTCCCAGAGTACTGAAAAACTTTAAAGGGCAAATAACTGGTAGAAAGTTTGTAAGTATAGATGGAGGACACCAATTATATGTGAAAGAGTAGGGATCTTTTAGTATTTTTATGGTTATCTATATTCTTTTCATTGACAACAGTGAAATTGTTACAACTACCATCTCAATACCCAGTGGTCTGTGTAAGGAGATGATAGTGACACTGTCCTCTATTCAGTCTTCCTATCTCAACCCTCTCCCTTCCTCCATCTATCCACCTTTCTTTCGACTGCTATGCTAGACTTCTTGTGTATCACCGAGTGGTGGTGTTACTCCTCTAATTAAAAATCTTCCATATTAGTGACAGAGTAAAATTAAAATTCCATCATCTAGCATTCAAAGTCCTTTACATGTGGTGCCTCCAAAAGGCCTTCTAGCCTTTTCTCCTGCTTCCTTTCCTCAGGATACTCTGTGCTCTAGCCACACTGACTATGTAGTATCTTCTATACATGCCTCAACACTTTCCCCCTTCTTGCCCATTGCCATGATGTTCATCTTCCTGCTTATTGAATTACTGCCCATCCTTGATTTTTTATTTTTATAATTACCTACAGTTTTCTTTTTAGTCTTATTTTTATTGATATCTTTTGTCATGATATCACCTTCATGCTTCAGGTTTGGACTGAATGGAAAACCTCTCAGGTCTGCTTTAACTTTTATGATTTGATCATTCTTTAACCAGAATTTGCCTGTTGGGGTTGGATCCAGAAGTGGAGAAAGGGGGCATGAAATATCTGTTAATTCTTGCTCATCTCTAAGACCTTGAGTGCTGATCTCTGGGGTGGTGGGGAATGAAGCAGCAGGGTGAGATGCTTGTCCCATGAAGAGGCTTAGGAGCAGGTGACGAGCTGTAACAAACTTTATTTTTTGTTTTTCTTTGTCTAAAAGAAATAGAACCTGCTGGTAACTTTGATCAGTCCAAGCCTCTCAGAATGTTGAGTCACATCGTTAGCAGCTCCGGTTTTCGGCCCTTCAGCCATTGCCTCCTCTCCTGGATGCGATCCACAGCTGGCTCCAGACCGAGTATGTATCTTAACCTCAGAGTCAGGTGAGGGTTTTGGGGAAGGAGGGGCTGAAGAGGTGGGAGTGGAGGGGGAATATAGAGGAAAGGAGAATTTCCTTCACCCTTGAACGTGACTTTCGAAGACCTCCCTGTTCTACTTCTGTTCCTTTTCTTCGTTTCTGATGGACTCTCTGTCAGATTTCCCACAACAGCTGCTCCAGACTTCTTTCTCTAACACCTCATCCATCCCCAAGGCTCTGTTTTGGGTCCTCTTGATGAGTGGATGACCCTGCATTCCACTTCACTGAGAAGGTTGAAGTTATGCACAGGGTCACAGAATTTTATTAAGGTTGAAAGGGACTCCACCAACCATTTAGTCCAAACTATAACCCCCAAAGAATTCCCTGATAAACAGTCATTTGGCCTTTACTTGGATCTCTTCAGGGAAGGGAATATACTACCTCCTAAGTCAGCCTAGTCTACCTTTTGACTGTGCTAACGGTTAGGAAGTTTTCCTTTACATCAGCCATAAATTCACCTTTTTCTGACTTTCAGTGATTGGTCTTGGTTCTTCCCTCTGTGGCCAAACAGAACAAGATTAATTCCTGTTCCATATGACAGACTTAAAATGCTTGATTACAGGTATGGTGTCCTCCCTAAAACGTCTGTAGTTTCTTCATGCCTAATCCTGATATGGTGTAGACTTAAAGCCCTTCACTGTCCTCGTTGCCCTTCTCCTGATGCTGGCTTATCAATGGCCTTCCTAAACTCTTTGTTCAGAACAGAATACAGTATTCCAGCTGTTCTCGAAAACTCTCATGGCAAGTGCAGTGGGACTAAAAGCTGCTGTGCCTGTCTTCATGAAGTTCAGCATTTCATTCGTTTTTTAGCTATCATATCTCACTTTTTATTCATTGAATCCTAGAATTTAAGAGTTGGAAGGCACCTCAGTGGCCATCTAGGCCAACTCGTACACTAAAGGATTCTCCCTGTAACTGTGCTTGCAGATCTCAGAGAAGGGAACCCACTAGCTTTTTTGGGGTGGTGGTGGTGATGCTTTGGACTGCATGACTTCAGACTTTTTCAGTAGTTCTAATTGTTAGGAAGTTTTCCTGATGTCTAGCCTGAGTTTACTCTGCAGTTCCTACCAGTTGCTCTGGCTTCTGCTTTCTGGAATGAAACCAAACAAGGCTAATCTTTCATCCACAGGACAGTCTTTCAGATTCTTAGCTATCATGTCCTTAATATTGAATACAAGCTCTCATGTCCCCCTGAATCTTCTCTTCAGGCTAAAGATGCCTTGTTTCTTCAACCAATCTTCCTGTGATACAGACTCATGCCATGGAAGGAAGAACCAGGAGCAGTAGGTGACATAAGAGGGTAAAGTTGAAGGAACTAGGCATGTTTAAATTGGATTAGGGAGTTCACCAAAACCTTTGGTTTTTTTTTTTTTCCTAATGCAAACTGTCTCCCCCATCTATTATGAACTCATTCATTTCCCATATTACACTTGTAAAACCTCCCTGTGTTTTCTTCCATCCTTTCTTCTTTATTGTACTCTCAGAGGATAAGATTGTCCTCTTGAAAAGGCTAACCTCTTCACTGGAGTCTTTTATTTTATCTCCTCCTGTTTCCTTTATGGTTTACTCCATTGATCATTCTTTTTTCCACTGTCATCTTCAATCTCTATCTATTGGCTATGATCAAAAAAAGAGCCTAGACATCATCTTCCAAGAAATTATCAAGGAAAACTGCCCTGATATTTTAGAACCAGAGGGCAAAATAGAAATTGAAAGAATCCACCATCTCCTCCTGAAAGAGATCCCCAAAGGAAAACTCCTAGGAATATTGTAGCCAAATTCCAGAGCTCCCAGGTCAAGAAGAAAATATTACAAGCAGCCAGAAAGAAACAATTCAAGTATTGTGGAAACACAATAAGGATAACACAAGATTTAGCAGCTTCTACATTAAGGGACTGCAGGGCATGGAATATAATATTCTGGAGGGCAGAGGAGATAGGATTACAACCAAGAATCACCTACCGAGCAAAACTGAGTATAATTCTTCAGGGGAAAAAATGGTCATTCAGTGAAATAGAGGACTTTCAAGCATTCTTGATGAAAAGACTAGAGCTGAATAGAAAATTTGACTTTCTGATACAAGACTCAAGTGGAACTTGAAGAGGTAAACAGGAAAGAGAAATCATAAGACTTATTAAGGTTGAACTGTTTACATTCCTGCATGGAAAGACGATATTTGTAACTCATGAGACCTTTGTCAGTATTAGGGTAGTTGGAGGGAAAAAATTATATGTATGTATATATATAGATGGATGGATAGATAGATAGACAGATAGTTAAATAGATAGAGGGCACAGGGTGAGTTGAAGATGACAGGGTCATATCTGGAGAATAAAATTAAGGGGTGAGAAAGGATTATACTAGGAGAAGGAGAAAGGGAAAGGTAGACCGGGGTAAATTATCTCACACAAAAAAACCAGAAAAGAAAAGGCTCTTACAGTAGAGGGGAAACAGGAGAAGGTGAGAGGGAATGAGTGAATCTTATTCTCATAGGATTTGACTTAAGGAGGGAATAACATACACACTCAATTGGGTATGGAAATCTGTCTTACCCTACAGGAAAATAGGACGGGAAGGGGACAAGACAGTAGGGGGGTGATAGAGAGGAGGGCCTATTGGGAAAGGGGGTAATCAGAAGCAAATACTTCTGAGGAGGGACAGGGTCAAAAGAAAGAATAGAATAAATGGGTGGGCGGGATAGGATTAAGGGAAATAGAGTTAGTTTTTCACTGCATGTCTACTATGGAAGTGTTTTGCATAACTGCACATTTATAGCTCGCCTTTTCGATGAGGGTGGGTGGGGAGGGAGGAAGGGAGAAAATTTGGAACCCAAAGTTTTAAAAACACATGTTAAAAAAAAAATAATGCCTTTGTATCCTCAGCAGCTAACATAGTACTTTATAGACAGCAGGTGCTTAATAAATGTTTATTGAATTGAAAAAAATAAAATAAAATGAAAAAAAAAATCTCTATCTGTTGGTTCCCCCTTTATGGACAAATAGGCTAATCATCTGTACTTTCCTTCATCCTTGTCCTTAAAACATGCCTTCCCTTGACCCTACCAGCTTCTCAAGCTATCATATTCATATATATATATATAATATATATGTATATAGTATATATATGTATATATATATACTATATAATATATATCTTCTCTCTTTCATTGCTAAATTCCTAAAAAAAAATAGTTTATACTCATCACTTCCCACAAAGCTTTATAATTTGGCATCCTACCACTCTAGTGCAACAACTCTTACCAGTGACCTCTTAATTGCTAAATCTAGTGGCCTTTATTGTAGTCTTTATCCTTCTTGACCTTTTATTATTATCAACACTGTTGACCACTCCTTGGATGCTTTCTCCTGGCTTGGCTTCTGTGATACTGCTTTTTTTTGTTTCCCTACTTTCCTTACTTCTCCTTGAGCCTAGTTTATTGATTCATTATCTTCCTTCTGTCCCTCTATGTGTGAATATTACCAGAGCTTCTGTTCTAGATCCTTTTCTTTCTCTGCAATCTCTCTAATGATCTCGTCCACTCCTAGTAAGTTTAATTATTGCCTCATGCAAAGGATTCCCCTAAACTATATATATTTTTGTGTCTTTTATTTTACTTTTTTTCACAATTACATGTAAAATAATTTTTTAACATGTGTTTTTAAAACTTTTGAGTTCTAAATTCTCTCCCTCCCTTCCTTCCCTTCCCTCTCTTTGGAAAGGCAAACAATTTGATTTAGATTCATGCAAAACACATTTCCATATTGGCCGTGTTGCAAAAGAAAACACAGACCAGAAAAAAAAAACCCAAGAGAAAGAAAGTAAAAAAAACAAAACGAAACTATTCTTCGATCTGCATTCAGACTCCTTCAGTTCTTTCTTTGAAGTTGGATAGCATTTTTCATTATAAGGTCTTTGGAATTGTCTTGGATCACAATATTGCTCACAGTAACTAAATCATTCTTAGTTGACCTTCATATGCTGTTACTGTGTACAACATTCTTTTGATTCTGCTCACTTCACTGTGCATCAGTTCGTGTAAGTCTTCCTGGGTTTTTCTGAAATCATCTTGCTTGTCATTTGTTATAGCATAGTAGTATTCCATCACAATCATATGCCATAACTTGTTAAGCCATTCCCCCCAAAACTATGTTTCTGACCCTAATCTTTTCCCTAAGTTCCAGTCTTATATCTCCAATTAAATGCTAGGCATATCTAACTTGGATGTCCTGCTGGCACCTCAGATTCAAAATGTCCATAACTGAACTTCCAACTTCCCTATTTCTTTTGATCACTTATTCATTCAGTCACATAAGCTTGAAAACTTTGTTGTCTTTGACCTTCCATTACTGCTAATATCTTAACTGTTAAGTCCTGGAAATTACATGGAGCATCTCTTAAACCTGTCCCCCTTATTTTGATTCATGCTGCCACCGTTCTGGTTCAAGGCCTTCATTACCTCTTGCCTGAACTATTGTAAGAATCTTCTGATTGGCCTGTTTTCTTCCATTCTCAACCCTTTTCAGTCTATCCTTTTCATAGCTGCCAAAATAATCTTTCAAAGTCACTGATAATCTTGTTAGTTTTAGGATAAAATTCAAATGCTTTAGCCTGAGATTCAAAGTCTATCCGCCATGACTTTATTTCCCATTACTTTTATTCATGCACTCTACATTTCATTCAAACTAATTGCTGGCATTTCCTTGAACTCAACACGGTATTTTCTGTCTCTGTGCATTGTGTCAGCTGTCATCTCTGCTACCTCCTCATGATCTGTCACAGTTCCCTCCTTCAAGGCTCAGCTCAGGGACCGTTTCTTCTGTTAAGCGAGCCTTCTCTGATGATCCCTTCCTTCCATCCCTAGTTGAAAGTGTTCTTTTCCTCCTCAGATTTTCCTGGAGCTCTGTGTCTGAAACTCTTCTTGGTCCCATTATAACTGTCTTACATCGTACTTACCTGTCTGTATGTCATTTCTTCCCTAATAGAATGTATGCTTGTTAACTAAGTAATTTTTTATCTTTATACACGTACCTTGCACCTAACAGTGTCTTGTACATAGAATCTCAATAAATATTTGTAGAGTCCATTTTTTTGTCTGGAAAAAAATCTAGATAGTAGATTTAATTATAATCTATTAAGTTTGTGAAAAATGCTTTTAAAAAGATTTAGCTTTTGGTTAATTTTTAATTTTTGCTTTTTGTTTTCTGTTACTTTTTTGTTTAATAAATTATAAATGATTATTAATTCTTTAAGCATCAATCTGACCTTAAAAGAATGCTCCTCTAAAGTTTTATGAGCTTACTCATTGACTTGCTAGTCAGGAGTCAAGAAAGACTATTTAAAAAAAAACCAAAAACATCTTTAGAGGCATAGCTCCATGACAGTGAGAGGCATGGGAAGGGGGCTAGAATTGTCCCCTCCTTGTAAATTATAGAGTCACCACCTGCCCTGGCCACTCCTGAGATCCAGTGATCCCATGGTCCCTTGTGGGCAGGTTGGCTCAGCCAAGTGTCTAATGGGTAGAGGGGCTCTCTGAATGCAGAGATAACGGGGTCCTGGAGACCTTTTGGGGTACTCCTGGTCTTGGGCCGCCAGCAGTCTCTTGGGAGCATCCTGTCCTTTGGGTTTCATGGCTGTCTCTGGGGGTCGGAGGCAGAACTTCCCAAATAGTTCCTCGACCACCCCCACCCCCAGCTCTGTGAAGGGTCCTAGGTTGGTGTGACATCTGGACAAGTCCAGGACTAGACTCAGATGGCATCATGGATCCACAGAGCCCGAGGACACCTTGATAATGGTTTATCCAAACCCTTCTACTTTCAGAGGAGCAAACTGAAGCTTCCCGTGTAAGAGACTTTCCCAAGGTCTGGAGCAGAGCTGATAAGCTGGGACAGGTGGTCTGTCCCACCCAAGGTCCTTCAGACCACTGAAAAGCTATTGGAAACCCACTCGAGGCTTCTCTGCTGGGGCCCCCGCCTGCCCCAAGGCCAGATCCCTGGGGCACTTGGCTGGAGACTTCTTGCTATACTCACCTAGAACCGTGGTTTTCCCCAGTTCTGAAGCCATCACCACACCCCATCTTTTCCAGCAAACCTTCAGATAGGCCTTTCCCTACTCTCAACCTATCCTTTGGCCCATCGTACAGGGAGAGGTGATTTGTGCTGCTGTGGCCACATCTCTCCCCCCATTTTCAAGACAACTGGCTGGGGAAATGGGGGAAGAGGACCAAGGTCTGGGCCCCGCCGAAGGCCTGATAGTTCCACTTATAAACTCCTCAGGGCCAGAGTCTTCCTTTCTTAATGTGCTGATAGGGAACGGACAGACCCCAGGATCCCCAAATAATAAACAATAAAAAAAAATTTTAAAAAAAGAGGCAGGTGGAAGAGATGGTAATTTCTCTAGCATTCCTTACATAAAACAAAACTTTTTGATGTTTTAAAAAAAATTGATAGCATCTCACCCACATCTCTTAATGTTAATAGCAATATAGATAATATTAATATAATTATGAATTTTCAGATCATGTTGTCCAACCTGTAGCATTCAACATCCAAATGAAGACTTCACTGTCAGGAAACACATGACTCTCTGTGAAAGCCGATTCTATTTCTGAGTGGTCTCAGTGGTTGGGAACATTAGCTGTCCAGTGACTTATATTCAGATCATTGAAAGAAAATGTTTTCTGAGTGTTAAGAATATTTCACATTAGCAATTTGGTTGCATGGCAGTCAGAGACAATCCATTAAAAAGTGAAGGAAAGGATCAAAGGCCAACAAGGCCACTTTTCCTTTCAGAACCCCCCAACCCAACCCCTTCCATGCCCTAATTTTCATGGTTTCAGCTCTGAATTAAGCATCCATGGGTGATCATTATGACAGGGAGGAAACTGACTGACAGTTTTCTTAATTCAGCAAATAATTACTTAATACATATCATGCAGATGTGGAAGATACAAAGATGAATATGCCAAGGTCCCTGTTCTGAACTGTCTCTGTGTAATTGTGTGAATCTTTTGTGTTCTATGTGCTGTATGTTTTCGTAATAGTCTAGAATTTGTGGTCTCACGAGCTTGAGCTCATGCTTATTAATAATGCTAAAAACATATTGTGGCAGCTCAGTAATGTCAGTCAGCCACAATAGCAAATTGTTTGAATAGTGACATTGAATCGTAGGGTTCAAGCCATCATTTTTCAGCAGCAGGAGGTGGCTGTTTTATTTGGCTTGTATTTTGTTGGGGATTTTTGTTTGTTAAGGATATTACTTTCCCCTGATCTCCAGATTGTCTCATGCAACGACCGGTCTTCAGACTTAATTTTTCTCGTTCTTGGAGCAACATTCCCTTCATCACGGTGCCACTCATGCGTACGCATGGCAAGCCTTTTGCCCACCGGAGTGAGCTAAAGCATGCCAAGAGGATTGTGGTGAAACTTGGAAGTGCTGTGGTGACACGAGGGGATGAATGTGGCCTGGCACTGGGGCGGCTGGCTTCTATCGTTGAACAGGTGATTACCAACACACACACACAAAACCTTGTAAATTTTGTATCCTTGATGACTTGAAGACCATGCTCCGATTATCAATGTTAAGATGAAAAAGACCAGCTCAAAAAAAATCTTCCTAATTCACATTTGAGTGAGCAAATCTAGACAGCTCCTTCATCAGTGTAGACCACAGTGGTAAAAGAAGAAAATGGGGGTCGATGTGAGTGACATCATAGGGCACCAATGGCAAAATGGATGTCGGAGTGATGGCATTCTACGCACTCAATTCACATCCTATTTTGATTCCTCAGAGAGAAGCACTGGATGTAAATAAAAGGTGTATTTATTTGGGTGGTGATGTTTTTTACTTATGTGATGATAGAATACATATGAACCTGCCTTAATTTTACCTAAAAGTCTTCAAGAAGCTGTTTTCATTAGGCTCTTGTGTGGCGGGACAGTCTCTAAGGTGAAGCTGGTACACAAGACTGTCCTTTTTTTCTTTTCTTTTTCACAAAATAATTGTTAGTCCACTTGCTGTTGATGCAGTACCTCATTTCCACTTCACCTGCATCCTCACCATCTCATGAAACTGCCACCTTCGAGTTCCTGAATCTTAAAATTCCTCTCCCTGACCCCAGTCTTCTGTCCTTTCACATTTCCCAGCTTCCTTGCTGGCATTAAACTTGTCCTTTGTTGTCAGTATGACTTCTGGTCCCTTGATCTTACTTTATCTCAGTCTGTCCCTCCCTCCCTGGACCTTCTGCTGTCCCTGGTCTTCTCATCTTCATTTCTGGAGAGCTTCCTACAATTCTCTTTTGTGGAGAGAGTCTCAAAATGCATCTGAATTCACCCACGGTACATGTATGGTACATAACCTCACCAGTCTACCTACTAGTCAGAGATAAGGAGAAAGGCCTCCGGAGTTTGTAAGCTGAGCAGTCAGTAAACCAGATTGACAGAGCGAGGGGCAGTAAAGTGAGGAGAAAAGGGATGCAGTTAGGCTGAACCATGTGTACAGGGACATAGTGCACCCTTGATAACTGTGGGCATACCGCACTGTGTTGAATACAAACCAAAGATAACAAACTGTCATCAACTGCTAGAAAGAGGAAACGCTTACATAAAACTTAATAGAGTCTGTATCAACAAAATCAATACAGCTAGAATAATGAGAGACTATTAATGTTATCTTTGGTAGACTGGATGAACTTGACACATATTTGGTGTGGTGTCTCACCGTCGTCAAATCATCTTTCTCATCTCTGCAGGCATCCTTGTCATGTGACTTCAGGTTTTTCAGTTTTCAGACTCTGTACAATTCCAAGAATGTTACCTTTGAGACTTTCTAGCCATGTAATTATTTTTTCTTCCTACTTCAAGCAGTGCCATCAGGTATGGGGTGTCCATCGTGTTTCAGATATACCATGTTTCTTTACTAGGAGATCATGTATCCTTTCTTGAGATAAGTCTTAATCTAAGCTTTTGGTTCCAGTGGGGCAAAAGCCAGGGAAGGAGTCTACATTTATGTGTTAAACATTGTCTGTTTTGTTTTATGATAACCTCTATCTTTGCATAAAAATTGCAGTAGATTGTTAATAGGTCTTCCTACCTCCAAAGCATTTTTGTGCTACTAGACATTATCTTTATGCATTGATCTGGTCAAGGTAACTTCTCAGAGCTCTTCAGTAGTTTCCACTTCACTGACATTAAGATCTTTGAGTGTGTTGCTGGGCTGAGTCTTAGGCGCTGGCCACACAGAGATTGGAAAGTGGCACATTTTCCCTCAAGGAGTTTTCATGACTACCAAGGTTTTGATGTACACAGAGTACAGTTTGAACTGAGGAACCGTCAGGCTTCTCTTTTTGATATTCCATGCCCTCCACAATCAGGTATCATCTTATACTACTTTTCTTCAGGGATCCTGTGTCCTTATCCAGCTGGACTGCTCTTTGCCCTGCCCTTTATGTTCTCACCACCATGGTTTTGCACATGCTCTTCCCTGTATCTAGATGCCTTTGGCAGTCTGCTAGCATCTGTAGATGCTGTCTCAGAGTAAGTTTTCTTAAATGTGTAAAATAAGAGTAATAATATTATAAAGGAAATGAATTAAGTTGAAATTCATTTATCAGAATATTAAAAAACAAGTTTACATACCCTTTTATAGAGGGTCTTGGAGGTCAGTTAAAGGAGGTGGGACAGAAATACTGAAAGTTTTTTGAGCAAGGAAGTAACATAATGAAAACAGTTTCAGATAAGGAATCTGGCAATCTAATTATGTAGGATTAATTGGAAAAAGAGACTGGAAACCCTTTTGACAGACTACCAGGTTCCCTTATAGGAAATCCAGTAGGAATGGCAAGAACCAATCTCTAGATCAGGACTGGTATAATACTTAAGCATCACAGAGTATTTCTCAGTAAAATGATGCAGGTGCCAATCAGACGTTAGATACTAGCACTAAATAGTCTGATGGGGGTGAGTTGTCTAGGCTTTCTCACACTGGCTGGATTTCCTGCACCTAGGCTACGGCAGGAAGCCACAGCCCTGCACCTGGTCCTCAGTGGTTCATGTGATTAGTGCAGGAATTACATCTTCAAGGAGACTCTGGGGGCAGGCAGGCTGCTTTCACCAGTGCTTTCACTCCTGAAATCAAGATTAGAACATGAAAGGAGGAGTGGGACCAGCTTTTGCTCAGTGCGTGAGGGTACCTGCCTTTGGCCCCTATTTTAGAGCTAATGACTGAGTACTTGAGTCACAGAGCTGGAAAGGAACCTTAGAGATTGTCTACTCCAACCCCTTTGTGACAGTGGAGAGGATTCTTGGGCTTATATCTCCTCTTCCTGGCAGGTGTCGGTGCTACAGAATCAAGGCCGAGAGATGATACTGGTCACCAGTGGGGCTGTAGCCTTTGGGAAGCAGCGACTGCGGCATGAAATCCTCTTGTCTCAGAGCGTCCGGCAAGCCCTGCATTCAGGACAGAATCAGCTCAATGAGATGGTGGGTCCATGAGCGCTGAGGACGCTTCAAGACTTTCCCCTGTCCTTCCTAACCGCACGTTGTCTTGTGCATCTGTTGCAGGCGATTCCTGTCCTGGAGGCACGAGCCTGTGCGGCCGCTGGACAGAGCGGGCTGATGGCCCTGTACGAGGCGATGTTTACTCAGTATAGCATCTGCGCTGCTCAGGTGAGAGCTTGTCACACGGTGACAGAACAAGCCTAGAAGTTCATCTTCAGCTTTTCTGTGGATTCAGCAGCTTAAGGAACAAGGGAGAGGGAGGGGGAAGACACCTGCTGTGTGCCGGGCACTGTGCTAAGCACTTTTCAAACAGTATCTCATCGGATCCTCACAACAGCCCTGGGAGGTAGTATCCCCATTTTACAGTCGAGGCAGGAGGCAGGCAGAGGTTAGGTGACTTGGCGAGGGTCACCCCGCTAGGAAGTGGGAAGTCAGATTTGAACCTCAGTCTCCCTGATGTTAGGCCCTGCGTTCTGTGCCCTGTGCCACACCCTGTGTGCTGCCTCAGACCAGGGGCGGTCTGCTTTATTTACCTCTGTGCTTCTGCCTCTCTTGGTAACAGGATCTCTCGTGCAGACTCTCTAATTAGTTTTGATTTAATAAAGTGTTTAGCAGAATAGGGAGTGTTTGTGTGTTGTAATTATTACCCTGAGAGTTCTGGTGCTCTCGCTGGGATTCCTTGATATTTGGCCAGAGCCCCTCTCTATAGGCCAGGGCCTTCCAGTTCAGGCCCCTCTTGTGACCATGGCCCTTAAACTCACATCCAGCTGTCCAGCATTACAGACGACGCAACAGGCCCGGATAGACTTGTCCAGGGTCACCAGCACATGCAGGAGCCAGGACTGAAACCAGGTGTCTCACATGTTTCCTGTTCACTGTGTGTCTGGTGTCATTCCTATACACAGGTGCCAGACTTTTAAGATTCTACTTTTACTTTTTAAGTGGAGTGGACTAGGTGTCTTTCAGCTCAAAAATTCTTTGGTAATAAAAACAGACAAGTTGATTGTTATTGCAGAACTCAAAAATTCACTTGAGTATTCATTTAATGCCTTCCATATGCTAGGTGATGAGGCTATAAAGATTTTAAAAGGTTACATTCCCTACCCTCAGAGAGCTTACATTTTAGCAAGGTCATGACGCGTGAACACAAATATAGATTTCCCGCCGAAGTGCCTCGAAGAAGTCAAAACAGAAAGGCAGCAATGAAAGAAGGAAAGGAGGATTGTGAAGGTCTTCTGGGTAAGGTGGCACCACCACTAGACCTTGAAGGAAGGGAAAGATTTCATGTAAAGATGTAGACGAAGGTTGTTTCTGAGTTGTCAGATGGCGCATAGGAACACGTGCCTAGGAGAGAGGGCCAGAGAAGATCAGGACAGGACTGCTGTCCCGTTGGAGCGGTGTTCAGGAGAGTGTGCATAAACTAAAACTAGAAATATGGCCTGGGTCCAGATGCTGGAGTTTCTCATATGAGAGTTTAAGGAGTTAATCTTTTAGGCAGTGGGGAGCCGCTGAAGGTGTTTTAAGTTGCTGGAAAGCCCATTAGTATTTCAGGGGACAATGACAACTCTCTTTTGACACCTACTGCTCCAGTGAACAACATGGACTCATTTGCCACAAAATTTATCAGGCTGCCCATCTTCCTTTCTGTTGCCTTTTTGTGTCTGTAATCTTATGTCTCTCCTAATTTTGTGGGGGGGGGGTCATTTTCCCCTTCTGTCTTTGTATTTCTGATTTTTCTGTGTTTCTATCTTTTTTTGCTTCTGCCTGTGTCTGTCTCTCTTTGTCTCTCCCTTTCTCATTTAAAACTGTCAGAACATAAGCTCTTTAAGTGTTGTTTCTGTTCACTAATCTCTCTGTAGATAGCAATTCCCAGGCCTCTTGCTCCTGCTACTTGCCCAAGTTTTTATCTCCAAATGGACTTTAACTTTTGTCCTGCGGCCCCTTATCTTCTCTAATCATCCTTTACAAAAGGCCTTTGTCAGTACCTTTCTGAGAATCTTAAGTAAATTGTGTGACCATGTCAAAGATCTAAACAGGTTTGCCAAGTTTCATTTTTTCCATTGTGGAATCTAGGCTGTCTGGTATCTGATTTACTTCTCCAAGCTCATGGAGGTCGGTTTCCTATCTCTGTGGTTGGGATCATGGCTCTGGGACTTATAGAATCTTTTTCTCAGAGAACTTTTTTGGGCTTTTTTCAAACTCTTCTTTGTCCTTCCTGTTAAAGGTTTTTTTTAAATTGATTCTTTTATTGATATACTCTCCATTATCACCAGCACTTTTATCCTTTCAATTCTAGAGCCTTTGCCCCCTGAATTAGTCAAGCCTCAGGGACAACTTTGTCCCCATAAAATGGGGAAAAACATCCATGGCATGGACCCCAGTAGATGTTGCGTTTTCCACGACCCCTCTACCCTACCTGGACATTTTCCCATTCTTAAATGTTACACACAATGGCAAGAAGCATTTTCCTGGGATATCGGGAAAAAAGGAAGAGCTGATATTAATATAGCATTTGGTAAATTTTGAAAGAACTATACATAAATATCTCCTTTGATCTTCCTGAAAAACCCCTGTGAGATACATAGCACAGGCAGTATCACCATTTTGGGGATTAGACTTCTGATTTCATTGGTATAGAGAATGTCTCTGGCAGAGGCTTCCTCTACCAGTACAAATGGGCATTTACTGGAATCTTACAGTTTTAGGAGTTCCCTGGGGCTTTGCTCAGGATCTCACAACCGCTATGTATAAGAGGGAGGTCTTGCAGCTGGGTCCTCCAGGACTCCAGGGTTCTCCTGGGTCCCCAATTGTTAATACTACAAAGTGTATAGAAGACGGGTCAGAGAGGGGGAGAGATAGGAGCAGGGGGATCACTTGGCTCTTGTTTCGGCACTGATGGCAAGGACAGGTTTCAGCAGAATGAGACACATCGTGAGTCAGAGTGTTAAGGATGTGCTTAACCGATGTTGACTTGGCCGACGTGCTGGTATTTCTTTACTCTACCTTGTACTTAGTTTGCAAACCTGGAGGTTGGATTCAGTTGTTGTTTTAGGGAGTTCGGATCTGTTTGTGAGTGGTCATAGATACTTAGATTCCCAAGGTGACCTTAGGATTGACCAGACTTCTGAAAGTATGGCATGGCATCCTAACCTCCAGCATGTGGTAGAGCAGGAACTCTTAACTGGGGATCCGTGAGATTGTTTTTAAAGATGTTTTGATAACTATATTTCAGTGTAAGTGGTTTCTTTGTAATCCTGTGGATTTTCCTTTATACATTTAATAACATTCTGAGAAGGGGTCCACAGGCTTCACCAGATTGTCACAGAGATCCGTGATACAAGATAGGTTAGGAACCCTCATTAAATTCATAGCCTCTTCATCCTGTGTGGTATACTAGAAGCCCCCATTCACCCAATAGCTATCATTTTGATATGGCCACATAGCCAGGTGCTTGACGTAGCATCTTTTCCACGTGTATTTAGCCTGAGGGTTCTCTGATTCTTTCTCTCTGACGTTTTTTATTTATTTGTTCTTAGATTTTAGTGACCAACCTGGATTTTCATGATGAGCAGAAGCGCCGGAACCTCAACGGGACACTTCATGAGCTGTTACGCATGAACATCGTCCCAATTGTCAACACAAATGATGCTGTTGTCCCCCCAGCTGAGCCCAATAGTGACTTGCAGGGGGTAAATGTGGGTAAAGTATTCCTATGGGTGGAGCCCATTGGAGCTACTAATGCCTGCCTGTGCTGCATGTACTAACCACCCCAAGATCCGAAAGTATTGATGAGAGTGAGGTAAAGAATTCACCAAGGAGGCTGAGATCATGAAGATGAAAGATTTTGGTCGTGAACACTGAGTGAAATAAGAGGAATTTCAGTAGGATCAAATGGCCTAGCTTCTTGGGAATATAACTTATGAACATTGTGCAGTGAATGGGAGGCTGCATGATGCTTCCAAGAGGGGTCCGGAACCAGAGCCTGGGAGGTGGGAGAAGGAGCCTTGGGAATCATGTAGCTTGACCTCTCACTTTGCAGATGAGGAAACTGAGGCCCAGAGAACAGAAGTACCTTGTCCAAAGACACCCAGGCGACAAGTGGTGAAGGCAGGATTGAAAGGCCGGGCCCTCCCACTCTAGGTCTGCTTCTCCACTACATTTTTCTCCGGCAGAATGGGCAGAGAAGTCTATGTAGCTTAGATTGCAGGGACTTTGGCTTTATTTGTTTGCTATTTGAGCGTGGCTTCGTGCTTATCTAGGTCCCTTCTTAGGTAGGATGGTTCATTCATGACATTTTACCTGAATTCCAGGTCATTAGTGTTAAAGATAATGACAGTTTGGCTGCCCGTCTGGCTGTGGAAATGAAAACTGACCTCTTGATTGTGCTTTCAGATGTAGAAGGTATGTGGTGATATTTTTTTCTTTCATCTGTGACCACATCTAAATCTTCTGAGTATTGTCTAAGGTCCCTTCATGGTTTTGGAACCTGGTAAACATTGCACTGCCTTTCTCCATTTTCTTCTTCCTAGAGTTGGGCATACCTGCTTCCTGGATGACTCTAGCTCTGTCCTCACTTTTTTAAAGAGTTCAGTTTCGTTTTATTTTCAGTTCTGAATTAACTCCCTCCCCTAACCATTGAGAAGGCAAGAAAAACAAAACCCATTACAAATATGTATAGTTAAGCAAAAGAAATTTGTGTGTTAGCCATGTCCAAAAAAAGAACAAAGGAAAATGATCTGTACTCTGAGGGCATCAGCTCTCTATCTGGAGGTGGATAGCATGTTTCTTTGTGTGTCCTGTGGGATTTGGTTAATCGTTAAATTGATCAGAGTTACTAAGGCTTTGAAGGTTCGTTATCTTTATAATAGTTGTTGTTACTGTACAAATTATTCTCTTGGTTCTGCTCACTTCACTTTGCTTCGATTCGTACTAATCCTCTCAAGTTTTTTCTGAAATCATCCCCTTCATCATTTCTTACAAGAAAATAGTATTCTATCACATTCATATACCATAACTTGTTTAGCCATTCCCCAGTGGAGAAATACCCCTCAGTTTCTAATTCTTTGCCACTACCAAAAGATCTACTATAAATATTTTCCTCTTTCTTTCATCTCTGGGGTAGACACCTAATAGTATCACTGGGTCAAGGGGTATGCATAGTTTAATAGTTTTTTGGGCATATTTCCAAATTGCTTTCCAGAATGGTTGGACCAGTTCACAGCTTTACCAACAATGCATTAGGGTATTTGTTTTCCCACTGCCCTTCCAGCATTTGTCATTTTCCTTTTCTGTCATGTTATACAATCTGATGGGTATGAGGTACCTCAGAGTTGTTTTAATTTGAATTTCTCTAATTATCAGTGTTTTAGAGCATTTTTTTCACATGACTATTGATAGTTTGGATTTCTTCCTCTGAAAACTGCCTATTCGTATCCTTTGTCCATTTATTGCTTGGGGAATAAATGGCTCTTTGTCTTGAATCAGAAAAATTGGATTCAGTAAATCTGACTCAGTGGCCTATATATAGCAATGAGACCTTTGTCAGAGAAACTTGTTGCAAAGATTCTTCCAAGTTTCCTGCTTTTCTTCTGAACTTAGCTGCCTTGGTTTTGTTTGTGTAAAGCCTTTTTACTTTTATGTGATTAAAATCATCCATTTTGCATCCTATGACTCTATCTCGTTTGGTCATGAACTCTTCCCTTAGCTGTAGACCTGACAAGTACTTTCTCCTATGTTCCACTAATTTGCTAATGCCATTTTTTATATCTATATCATGTTTCCATTTCGAGGTCTTCTTGGCTTACAATGTGAGATGTTAGTCTATACCTAGTTTCTGCCAGGCTACTTTTCAGTTATCCCAGCAGTTTTTGTTGACTAGTTAGTTTTTACCCAATGGCTGAGATCTTTGGGTTTATCAGACACTAGCTATATTGTGCTCACTTGCTTCTGAATATTGTGTACCTGATCTATGCCACTAATTGACAGCTATTTCTTTTTTTTTTTTTTCAGCCAAAGACAAGGTTTATTAAAGATCTGCCATATTAGCCAGATCTTAAGGAATCTGAGCATCTGTGAGGTATTGGCTAGATTGTAAAAATTTGAGCAGTGGCTAGATTATGAGAATCACAGCATCTTAATGGAGACAAGATGGACCATAATTATTTACAGAAAGACTGTGGGAGGGATCTAGGAGTGGCCAAGAGGTGGGGGGGAGGGGAGATGACTGTGAAGGAATAGACAGCCAGGGACCTGTACCAGGTGGCTGAGGGACCATGGAGCCTAGATAGGATTAAGGGTGGGAAGTGGCCTGGGGCTTTAGGGAGGTAAGACAATGGAGGGCTAGGCTAGGTTAAAGGTAACAGAATTGGGAGATTGGGTGTAGCCATAATGAAAGGCAGTTGATGGGATTGTAACCTCAGGCCAAAGCCAGAGATTTGACCTTGTGGAAGTCCAGGGTTTTTCCTTTTTGGGGTCTAGATCCCAACCTCATCATTCCCCCCTCAAACAAATGGGATTCAAATTCTTTTGGGTTAAGGGGCAAAGGTCTTGGCTTCTAAAACTGCTTCCTGCTGGCACAGGGCATAGAGCTGTGCCTGCCTTGAGGGGGTCCCAAAGGGGAAGTTGACTGGAACCGAGCACATGCTGCATCCACAGAACAATGGGGAGACATTGGCTGGTACCTGATGTTTGCTGTCAACTGTAGGTGAATGGCCTGTAGTCCAAGCCCAGAGGCCAGCTTCTTTACCTTGAGCAGGATGTGCTGAACCTGGGTGATGCTTCCTTGACAGCTATTTCTTACACGGTATCAAATTATTGTGATGATTATAGCTTTGTAGTATAGTTTGAGATCTGGTATTGATAGGCCCCCTTCCTTCACATTTTTATTTTCATTAATTCCCTTGATAATCTTGACCTTTTGTTAGTATTTTTTCTAGTGAAGAGGTTCTTTGGTAGTTTTGTTGCGGTCTGAGAGGTTGAGACCCGCACCCCTCAAAGACTGGAGTATAGGACGGGGTCGTCTGGAATGAATTCATAGGCTCAATCATTCTTTAAGTCAAGTTGGCAAAAAGTTTATTGTTAACGCTTTTCAGCGGGTAAGGACTCTTAAGAAACCTGCAACCTTAAAGGGGTATAGTTAAAGTTTATATGGGATAAAATACAATAAAACATGTGCCAAATATGCTAACTAGGTGATTCAGGGTAGATTTAGGGAATGGTTATTAAAGAGTGGTCAGTTCTTAAAGGAACATGCACTTCTTGTACCTACTGTGCAGGTGTTTTACCCAGAGTTCGCTAGGAAAAGCCCACAAGGGGAGCCACATGGAGGTGTGATTTTAGGCCTGCTGTATCACTAAGTTAACTAGAGTTTAGGGGTAACTGAGAATTGTCTGGTCTGCCACCAGTCACTGTCCTGTTTGACAAGATAGATGTAGGGAGTATCCATATGTCTTAGGTCTAGAATACAGATAATGAGGAGTCCAGGATGTAAATAATGAGGTAGGGCGGTACTATAGATAGTCCGGTGGGTAAGAATATCTTTATGACCCAGTGCAAAGCCAGTTCAAACTAATAATTCCTTCAGGTGCTCTCTCAGGTGTGAGAGAGATAAGGATATTGCTGGGGCCCACTTATGAGTAATTGCTAGGCATGGTGTCCTTGGGCTGTGGAAAAACTGTCAGGGATAGTGTTTCTGCGGCTAGGGAGAAACATGGTCATGGAATTGGGGTTCCAGTACAAGCATCCCACCAAATAAATGAATTTGGGATAGTGTTGTCATTTTTATTATATTGGCTCAGCTTACCTATGAACAATTAACATTTCTCCATTATTGAGATCCGTCTTTTTATGAAGAGTGTTTTGTAATTGTGTTCATATAGTTTCTCTGTGTGTCTTGGCAGGTAGACTCCCAAGTATTTTATACTGTCTAGTTATTTTTAATGGGCTTTCTCTTTCTATCTCTTCCTGCTGGATTTGGTTGGTAATATACAGAAATGTGGATGATTTGTGTGGGTTTATTTTATATCCTGTAATGTTGCTGAGTTGTTAATTGTTTCATTTAGTTTTTCAGTTGACTCTTTAGGGTTTTCTAGGTTAGTGGTTTCAAATTCAAATAGTAACATATCCCTGAGGACACATATGGACTTAGAAAGCCACAAATTAACATTATCTATGTTGTATTGTATTTTTATTTATTTTGTGAAATGCTTTACAGTTATGTTTAATTTTGTTGCAGTGCACTCTAGAGCAGGCCTGCACAATCTGTGGCCTGTGGGCCACTTCAAAGGATTTTGGGTGGCTGTCACTTGACCCACAGCAACCAATTATGGTCAGTCTGTCTCTAGTCTGTCTGTGGCCCAAAGAAGTTTACAAGTTGTGCAGGTCTGCTCTAGAGGGTTGTGGGAATGTGGTCTGGAAAAAGTCTTAGTTTTGTTTCCTCTTTCCCTATCTTATTCCTTCAGTTTCTTTTTCTTGTCTTATTTGCTGCAGCTAGCATTTCTTGTAAAATACTGAATAGTATTAGAATAGAATAGAACAGAATAAAAAAATGGTGATAATGGACATTTTTGCTTCACCTTTGATCTTGTTGGCAAAGCTTATAGCTTAACCCCATTACATATAATACTTGATCTAGGTTTTAGATATACTACTTATTTTAAGGAAGGCTCCATTAATGCTTTCTAATGCTTTAAATATGAATAGGTGTTGTGTTTTGTCAAAAAGCATTTTCTGCAACTATTAAAATAACTATATGTTTCTGGTCAATTTTATTATTAACATAGTTAGTTGTATTTGTAATTTTCCTATTATTGAACCAGCCTTGACATTCCTGGTATAGATCCAGCCTGATCGTAGTATATAATCTTTGTGATATATTGCCATAGTTGCATTGTTAATATTTCATCTAAATATTTTACACCAATATTAAGTAGAGAAATTGGCTTTTAGTTTTCTTTTTCTGTTTTTGCTTTCCCTGGTTTAGGTGTCAAGACCATATTTGTGTCATAGAAGGAATTTGGTAGGATCCCTTCTTAACTGTATTAAATATTCTGTTTCTTGTTCAGTTATTCTAGATAAATTGTTTTTGTAAATATTCATTTATATCATTTAAATTGTCAGTTTTATTGGCATATAGTTAGATGAAATAAACCAATAATTGCTTTTATTTTTTCTTCATTAGTTTTGAATTTGCCTTTTTCTCTTTTTAATACTAGTCATTTAGTTTTCTTCTTTTTTTAATCGAATTAGCTAATGTCTTATCTATTTTGTTAATTTTATCCAAAAAGATCCCAGCTCCTGGTTTTGTTTATTAATTTAATAATATTTTTTATGTTCAGTTTTATTAATCTCCTTTGATTTTCAAAATTTCTATTTTGGTGTTTAATTAGAAGTTTTAAATTTATTGTTTTTCTAGTTTTTTTTAATTTCATGCCCAATTCATTGTGCTGCTTTTCTCTCTTTCATTGATGAAAATGCTTACAGATCTACATTTTCTGCTAAGTACTGCTTTGGCGTTGCAAATTTTGGTATGTTTTCTTTGATGTCTTTATCTTTAATGAAATTATTGTATGTTTTGTTTGATTTGTTTGATTCGGCCATTCTTTAGTATTGTTAGTTTCCAATTAATTTTTTATCTATATTTTAAAGACCCTTTATGGAATATAACTTTCATTACATTGTGATTAGGAAAATTTAATTTTTAATTTAAAATTTAACGCTGCTTTTCTACATTTATTGTGAGGTTTTTTATGTCCTGTTACATTGTTGGTTTTTGTGAAGGTGCCATGCACAATTGAGAAATAGGTGTGTTCTTTTCTATTCCCATTAATAGTCCCCAGAAGTCTATCATATCTGACTTTTCTAAAGTTCCATTCATGTTTAACTTCTTTCTTGGTTATTTTATGGTTAGATTTATCTAGGTCTGAAAGAGGTAAATGGAGATCCCCCATTATTATAGTTTTACTATTTCCTCTTGTAACTTATTTAATTTTAATTTTAAGAATTTATATACTATGCCATTCAGTGCATATATAGTCAGTATTGATGTTTATTCATTGTATTATTATTATTTATATTATTATTATTGTATCTTTTAGTAAAGGGTAGTTTCCCTGTTTATATCTTTTAATTAGGTCTATTTTTGATTTTACTTTGTCTGAGATATTTGTCACCCTTGTCTTTATTTCAACTAACTCATAATAGATTCTGCTTATTTTAAGTTTATGAGTACTTTTCTGTTTCAAATGTGTTTCTTGTAAACAACATATTTGTTGGATTCTGGTTTCTAATTCATCCTACTGTCCTCTTTCATTTTATGGGTGAGTTCATCCTATGTATATTCACAGTTATTATTCCCAACTGTGTATTTCCCTCCATCCAATTTTCTTATATTTTTTCCTTCTCTTTTTTCCCCTGTCCCCTCCTTAAGAGTGTAAGTTTTGCTTCTGACTACTGCCTCATTTAATCTACTCTTCCTCTCTTATCCCTTAACTCTTTTTCCTGTTGACTAAGATGAATTTCTGTATCTAACTGTGTTTATGTGTATTATTCCCTCCTTGAACCAGTTCAGATGAGGGTGAGGTTCAAATGTTGCTGCTCCCCCCATGTTAGGTATGGGTCAAAGTCACCTCTCTTGTATACTCCGTTTATTAATTTTCCCATATTTGTCTTCTTCCTTCCCCCCTCTGCCAGTGCATTCTTTTTCCCTACCTTGTAATCTTTTGTGATTTCTCACTTATCGTTATTACCTTGTTATGTGCTTCTCTTAAGCCCTGCATTTGTGTGTCAGTTTTTCTACTCAGCTCTGGTCTTTTCATCAGGAGTTGAAAATCCTCAATTTTATTTAAATCCATTTTTTTCACCTGTTAAGATTATAGTCAGTTTTGATGGGTAGGTTATTCTGCTTTCTGAATATCCTATTTTGAGCTCTCTGTTCCTTTACATTATGGTGGTGGCTGCTGAATCACGTGTTATACTAACTATAGTTCCTTGCAGTATTTTTTCATTGACTTGGGAGTTCTGGATTTTGGCTGTAACATTCCTGGGAGTTTTCATTTTGGGGTTTCTTTCAAGATGTGACTGGTGAAGTGTCACTTTTCTTCTTTTCCTTCTGGTTCTAAGATAACTGGGAAGTTTTAAAAATTTTTTTCTTGAAATATTATGTTTAGGCTCCTCTTTTTTTGGTTCATGGTTTTCAGGTGTCTCTCCTTGATTGGTTTTGCAGGTCATTTGCTTTTCCTAGGAGATACTTCCTATTTCTATTTTTTTTCCAGCTTTTTGACTTTGATTGTTTTTTGATTTCTTATGCAGTCAGTAGCTTCCATTTGGCCAATTCTAATTCTTAAGGACTTGTTTTTTTCAGTGAGATTTTTGTACTTCTTTTACCAAGTTGTTGATTCCTTTTTCATTCCTTTCTTCCTTTAACTTGTAGGAATTCTGCATTTATTTATCACTTTATATACACACACACACACACACACACACATATACACACACATACATATATATGTATATACGTATATACACACATAAATACATATTTATAAAATTGTACATTTATAAAAATATTTATAAATGTTTTCAAGTCATTTTCATCTTTTGAGCTTGTCTTGAGCTTCCCTGTCACCCCTGTAGCACTTTGCGGGCAGGTTCTTTGTCATTTGCTCATTCTTCCAGCCTGACTTTTGACTTTGAACTTTATGTTAGTGCCAGGTTCTGTGTGCTTCTGCAAGGGGAGCGGGCTGATCTTTGGCCCAAACCTCTGTCGTCTCAGATCCTTCTGCTTTCAGAGCTCAGTCTGGAGAGCCTGCACGTTGGACTGTTCGCCACTGTCCTGGTCTGAGCTCTGCAAATTCATCACCCAGGTTTGGATCTGCTGGTTTGTGTATGATCGGATTTCAGTAGCTTGCTGCTGGACTCAGTCGCTGTTAGCTTGCTGAGAAGTTCTCTAGGTATAGAGCCACTGAATTGCTGGCTGTCCTTCAGTCTTGGTTTCCTGACCTGGTTATCCCACTGCATGTTCTTATGCCAGAACTGAATCTCCCATCTTCCCCTGGACTCAGAGCCACATTCTGTGCTTGGTACTCGGCTAGACCCTGAGCTCACTCCTGACTATTCCTCTCTCCCTGGATCCATGACCCAGAGCTAAGGGAGAGGAGAGAGGGGTTATTATATTAGTTTATTTTATATATACATATATGTATATATACACACATATATATGTATACATATATATATGTGTGTATTCATATATATATGCAAAATATTTGATGTTTTCTACATTTTATCCAGAAAAGAGAAGCTATCTCTCTAGTCCATTTTGCATATAGAGATCTAAAAATTATCAAATAATCCTATCAAGTAAATGATGCATTCAAAAATAAATGTTTTAACTGGTGTTTCCTGCTGCTTCTGATAGATATATAATTATAATATACATATAATAAAGAAAATACTTATTATTATTATATTATTTATAAGCCAACTAATCAGAAGAGAGAGGAAGAGCCCAGTTGATTACCACCTGTTCTCCTGGTGATGATCAGAGATAATCCCTATAATCCCCTCTCACTGTGGTTTGATAAATTAGAGCATGTGCAAAACATAAAGATTTCTCAACTCTATGAGTTTGAGCTAGCCCAGAGAAGAAGAATTTCAGTTATATAGTCAACAAATATTTATTGAGCACTAGTTCTGGAAGGCACTGTGTTAGACACTGCATTTGATAAGGACTAAAGAATAAGCTGAGATTATTGCTTGATGATTAAGTTAGTTGATAAAATATGTGAGGAAAAGGGGACGAATGGCAAATGATTCTAGGAAACAAATTTGTCCAACCATTGGTAGTCCAGATTGGTGTCTAGATTTTTAAAACCTGTAAGTGCTTTCTGTAGCTATTGAGGTCAAATCTTGATCCATTAAAATTATCTCTCTTCTGATCCTCACAACAACCTTTGGAAGTAGGTACTATTATCATCCTCACTTTTACAGACAGACAAGGAAACTGAGGCAAACAGGTAAATGACTTGCCCAAGATCACACAAATAGTGTCAGAGATCGCATTTGAATTCGGGTATTCCTGGCTAGCTATTATGTCACCTGGCTGCCTTGTGGGGCATCCCAAAGTTTAGCACATGCATTTCATGTAAGTGGATTGGAGCACTGGCAAAAGGAAAGGGGGCCGGCAGAGAACATTGTAATAATAGACACCTAGAGAGCTGGGCCCTAGGGTCAGGAGGACCTGAGTTCAAATCCAGCCTCAGACACTTCCTAGCCGTGTGACCCTGGGCAAGTCACTAACCCTGTTTGGCTCAGTTCCTCATCTGTAAAATGAGCCGGAGAAGGAAATGGCAAACCACTCCAGTATCTTTGCCAGGAAAACCCCAAATGGGGTTGCAGAGAATCGGACACAATTGAAACAACTCATGCAACCACAATAATCCTCAGCTTAGAATTATCCACACTGCAGCTTCATAAAAAGGAGTATAGATGGCATCACTGCAACACATAAGCATGAAATTGCATGTCAAGAGACCCGAGTTCTGGTGTTGGTCATGACTAAATTTTAACTAGATGTACTTTTTTTTTTTTTACACACAAATCTTGCTTTGTTTATGAAGTTGGGCAAATTATTCTGTTGGCTGTTTTGGTGGGATAATGTAAGGATTTGGGTGAGTTAATGATTGCGTGTTAGTGTTTTACCCTGCTTGGTGCTACATAAAAATAATGCAGGTCTTCAGGATAACTTAGTTGCCTGTTCAGGGGTTTGCAAGTAGTGATAGCAGTCAACTCACCTTGTGATTAGAAAGCTGAAATGTGTGTATTTTGAAATCTCTAAGTTTATTAAACTAACATACTTTGTAGATTTACCCTGATAATATTCTAACAAGTAAATTGATTTTATTTTTTTGAATTGGGCAGATTTCAAAGAACCAGTTTCCTGTTCTTCCACCATTGCTGCAATTGTTTTGAATCTTGGTTAAGCGGTCAATGGGGAAGTCTTGTTGGGTGTGTGTGAGTGCATTGGTTTGTGTCCTGTTTTCCTATCTCTCTTCTAAAGACTATGGCATAATGAACTTTACAACCTTCATTCATTTCAGGTCTTTTTGACCGTCCTCCAGGATCAGATGATTCCAAACTCATTGATATTTTTTACCCTGGAGACCAGCAATCCGTAACATTTGGAACCAAGTCCAGAGTAGGACTAGGTGGTATGGAGGCCAAGGTAGGAAGAGAACTGGCTCTTGTTAAATTATGAAATAAGATTGTTTTAAATCACTTTAAAAATGTCTAATGTCTTAACTCACTTTGATGAATGTTTTATATAGGATCCTTCAGCTGTCTTTTTAAGAACCTTAAAGACAGACTACTCCCTGAGTTTTCACCATGTATCATTTTTCATAGCAAGATGGGTTACTTTGTTAAGTTAATGAGATGATCATCACAATTTGTGGTATTTTAGGTTTTCTACATTTTATCCAGAAAAGAGAAGCTATCTCTGTAGTCCGTTTTACATATAGAGATCTAAAAATTATCAAATCATCCTGTCAAGTAAATGATGCATTCAAAAATATACTTGTTAACTACTGCTTCCTGTTTCTTTCTAAACCTTTTGCAGTGTTGGTTCCGACCTCATGAGTCGACTGAAACTACTTCTTCCCAAATTACCAGTGATCTTTTAATTGTCAAATCTACTGACATCTTTTCAGTCCTTATACTTCTTGATCTTTCTGCCGCACTTGATGCCATTGACCACCTTCTCCTGGACACTCTCTGCTCTAGAGCTGGCCTTTGGGGATTCTGCCTCTTACCCTGATTGCTCCTTCTCATCCTCCTTTGCTAGATAATAATTCATGTCATGCACTAGCATGGACTACCTTAAGGCTGTCTCTTTTCTTTGTATACTCTCACTCGACCTCATTATCTTCCTTGGATTCAGTGGTTATCTCTGGGCACACAATCCCCAAATCTGTACACGCAGCCCTGGTTTCTCTCCCAAGTCCTACGTCACCAACTGCCTTTTGGACATTAAAGACTCTGCCCCATGATAGACATCTCAGACTCAGCTTGTCCATAATAACACTCATTCTCTTTCCCCTTTAACTCACGCCTCTTCTGAATTTTCCTATAACTGTTCAGGGCACAACCATCCTTCCAGATGCTCACACTAACACTCAGTGTCTTCATGCACACTTTATGCTCACCCTGCATAGCCAGTCGTTGGCCAGATCCATCACACTTTATCTACTCATACGGCGGCTCCCTTACTTCTAGCCCTCATCGCTTGTCACCTGAACTATTGCAATAGTTGTCTACTCACACTCCCTGTCTCAGGACTGTCCTCACTCCAGTTCGTCCTCCATGCAGCCACTAAAGTGGTTCTTTCCTAAAGTCAGAATCCAGACATGTAACATACAGTCTCTCACACACACACACACACACACACACACACACACACCCCCTCCTCTGCCCTGCTCGGTAAATCCCAGTGGCTCTCGCTTAACCTTTATGATCCAATAGAAACTTCCCTGTTTGTCACTTAAAATTCTTCTCAAGAAGACCCCTTCCTGGGGTAATAAAGTCACTTATTCATAAAATTGTGAATCATGAACCTACCTTCAAATCTTGCCTGGGAGAATTTTCCCTTAGCTCATTTCATAGTCCATTATATGATTTGTATCATATTAATTTTAACTTGCTTATGTATTTCTTTGTGAGTGTTGTTAAATCTTTTATTTTTTGCAGCATTGTGTATGTATTTCCAGGAGTGTATGTCTGACTCCCAGGTTGTGAATTCTTTAAATAAAGATTTGTTTGGTGTCTCCACGGCATCTAGTTAGTGCCAAGGATTGCAGGTTGGTTGACTGACAAGTTCTGGATCTGTTATCTGGATATTTCTTCTATTAGGTGAAGGCTGCCCTCTGGGCTCTCCAGGGTGGAACTTCTGTTGTGATTGCTAATGGAACTCATCCGAAGGTCTCAGGCCACGTCATTACAGACATTGTTGAAGGGAAAAAAGTTGGCACTTTCTTTTCAGAGGTGAAACCTGCAGGTAAGTGGAAATTTGTGAGATCCCTCGCTTGTGAGTAAATAGCTGACGTCCACCTGAATAGACCAAGAGCCCAGAAAAGAGGAATTTGATGAATTTACTTGATTTTTAAAAATATTAAGCAATTTATGATCAGTTTCTGAAAACTGCTGGCAGAGTTAGATGCCTTAGTAAATTTTCAGTCTGCACACTTTTTTTCCAGCTCACTGCATGTCAGTAGTGCATGGCTCCTTCTGCTCTGCTCTGCTCAGCAGTACTTCCTGTTCTCCCCAGGTAACTCTGAGAAGAATAAAGCTCCCAATTTCAGAAAATGAGTTCCTAGATAAATACATATTATGTGGGAAATTAAGTCGAAGTAGGATATAAAGGAGAGGCACAAATTGTACATCAAATCCAATTAGCTCCTGGGAGTTTATAGCAGAGTTTATTTTAATCGTTAAGTTCATCTATTATTCCCTCTTCCCAGAAAGTAGATTATATCAATCCTGGGATGCCAAATGAAAAGAAGTTGCCCTTCACTCTCCGAGTATCAAGACCATTGGAAAGAGTGCTAATCCAAGATGACCATGTCTTTCTAATTTGTTTGCAGGCCCTACCGTTGAACAGCAGGGGGAGATGGCTCGATCTGGAGGAAGGACTTTGGCCACTTTGATGCCTGAGCAGGTAAGTTGGTTTTTCCACATTGTTTCTAGAGAAATAGGGATGTTAGCGGGCCTGGCCTTTTCAGTTCACTCTTCATTTAGCCTGTGGCTTTTCAGCCAACTCCACATTTCTCCTTAATGCCATCTTACTGTTTCCAGCTTCATAGTTTTGATCTTGGTTTGCCTTTCTTGGTTTACGCCAGCAGGGCATGGTGGATAGAGGGCTGGCCTCAGAAAAGTCCTACCTGTAATACATATTGACTGTGTGATGCTGGGCTAGTCACTTAACCTCTCAGTGCTGTATATAACTCGCTTCAGACAATAGGTACCAGAGGAGATGCTGATCTGCATTGGTAGAAGAAGTATATTCCTGTGGATGTTGCCTGTACCACTGACATGTCCAAGCCCTCACCCTTTCTTGGCTTTGCCCTGAGTCCTTCCCTTTTTTTCCCCCTCAGCTATCCTTGTACTGTTTTCCTTTAAAAATAGAAGCATAATATTCTTTCTATAATTTAGTCATTAAGTTTTGGGGAATGAATGCATAAGGGGAAATTAGAAAATTGGGATACTCCATTTAGCTTGGATATTTACTTGCTATGTCACTGTAGACTATGTGGAAAATTGTCATTCCCCAGCAGAAAACACATTGGCCTTCCCCCAAGTTCAGTTAGTCAATTGGCAAATAGTTGTTAATGGCCTGCTAAGTGCCATGTAAAATGGAGCCTGCTGAAAACTGGCACGGTGTGACCTGATGGCATCAGGCACAATAAGGAGGTCCAAGAACATCTTTGTTGCCTTCTAAGAGACCATAAGATAAAGCCTTGAGGGTTAGTCTCTCAAGATAAATACTGTAGTCTGGGGAAGGGAATGAGGATTTGGATGACAAATGGAAGCAGGAGAAAGAGCAGAGGAGAACTGTGCTTTCTCACTATGGGATGGTCTAAAGTTCTCATCTGGATTTATAGAATTAGCATGGGTGAGGACTTCTATCTTTCTCTGCTATCAAAGTCTACTAAATAAGAGTAGTCAAAATAAAAATCTAGAAGCTAAATCTATTTAAAAATCAGCATTTTTGTTATTACTGACAATATGTATGAGAGAAAGAACAGCTTTGTAGCTAGTGTATTGACTTGGGGTTGGGAAGACCTGGGCTCTTTATTAGTCGGGTTAAATTTATTAATTCTCTCAGCTTCAGTTGTCTCATATTTAAATTAGGGTTAATAATAGCACTCATTTAAAGGGTTATTGTGAGGGTCAAATGAAAATTTATATAAAGTACTTTGCAAACCTTAAATCTTGGTATAGAGATTGGCTATTGTTATGGAAAGTGTGATCTAGTGGGTAGAGAGCTAACTGGACTTTTTAATGAGATGTTTCATGCGAATTATGTAGACTCCAGGCTTAGGTATGGCATTTGTGTGATTTGTATAGCCTTCATTTTGTTGCAATTGCTCAATAAATATTTAATAAAGAAAGGGAAAGCAACGTAAAGGAATAAGGGAAGAACAATTGAGGAGAGGTAAGAAATGAGAAAACAGGAAGAAAAAAATGAATGACATTAGGAGATTGTTGCCAAAGACTGTTGAAATGTCACTTTAGGAGTAGGGCATCTCATTTTGGTAATGTGAGTGGTGCATTCTTTGTCTCACTTAAGGTACTTTACTTTTGTTTCCAATTCTCAAACTCCTGCCTTTCTCTCCAGAGGGCTGAGATTATCTACCGTCTTGCTGATCTCCTGACTGACCAGCGGGAACAGATCCTGTTGGCCAACAAGAAAGACATGGAAGAGGCAGAGGGTAAAGGTAACCCATGATCTGAAAATCTGTTGCTTAGTAGATGTATTGCCTTCCCCTTCCCACCCACTGGTGTTCTTTTCAAGAAAGGCAAATCTGTCATAGCAGAAATAATACTAAAATAAAGGGAAAAAAAAACCTTTTTCAAGAAACACTACATTAGTATTTCGGAGTGTTCAGATGAAGACTTATGTTGAAAGCTTTGTAGAATTGGTGAACACGGTCATAGGTTACTATAACCTGTCCTTTTGTCAGCTGATAAATGTTGAATACCTGTAGGGTTTTTTGCAGTTCCATATGAGGTGGTTTATGGTCTATAATAGTAGTATCAAACTCACATAGAAACAAGCAGAATTAACTGTACTCCTGGAGGTCTTCAGTTTTCCTGAAGAGATCTCATCTTTCCTATTCTGTTGTTTTCTTCTATTTCTTTGCATTGCTCATTTAAGAAAACCTTATCTCTCCTTGCTCTTCTCTGGAGTTCTGCATTCAGTTGGGTATATCTTTCCTTCTTTTCCTCCCTTGATCAAATAGAAATTCCTTCGTTTAGCCTTTAAAGCTCTGAACAATGTGGTCCTTTTCTAGCTTTCCAGTTTTTTAACCCTGCTGCCATCCATGTACTCTTCAGTCCAGCCATGTTGGCTGTTCTTCATACATAGAACTGTATCTCCTTTTTTCATGCCTTTGCAGTGGCTGTCCCTCAAGGCTGGAATGCTCTCCCTCCTAACTCCTGCCAGTGGGAATCCCTGGCTTCCTTTAAGTTTGAACTTAAGCGCCACCTTCTCCGGGAGACATCTCCCGTCCCTCTCAGCTGCCGGTGCCTTCCCCTTTAAATCTGTCTTCCATCTAATCTGTATGCATCTTGTATGTACTTTTTTATGTACTTCTTGTTTCCTCCCGTTAGAATGTAAGCTCCTGGAGGGCAAAGATTGGTTTTGCATTTTCCTTGTATCCCCATTGCTTAGCACAGTGCCAGGCACATGGCAAGCAGTACTTGTTTACTGACTGACACGGACATAGACCTTTGGCTGGAGTGGATGGTAGGGGAAGATGCTAAGAAAGGATGGGAACCCCAAGGAGCAGGACTAGAGGAGGAGCCAGCCAGATTCTAAGGGGAGAGGAACAGCGCCAACTTGGAAGAAACTTTTTAATTTTGAAGAAAGTCCCTAGTATGTAGTGAAGTGGTTGGATGTTGTGTCCTGTTGTACTTCCTGCAGTAGTAGACAGGACAAGGCTGATGAAGAGGGAAAAGTTAGAAATCCAGGGGCACAGACTCTGGAAGGGGGGCAGCAGAAGGCTTCCTCAGGAAAGTGGCGAAGAGAGCCCAGACAGGGGAGTGGGACCACACTGCCCTTGGGTCAGCTTTGGATTTTCTGGTCTGTATGCATTATGGCAATTTAGAGTCATTAAACCTTTCTTGTTCAAGCCGGAAATGCATCGGGCAGAACCTGGACGAAAAGTTAGAGATTCAACAAAATAAGGCCAATAATGGCTATTTAAGTGGAGTGTAGTCATTGTTTTGTTAGTATTTTTGGATTTGAAAATATGGTTGAGACACCAGCTACTGTTTGCATTTTCCTACCTTTAGTTTTCTTAGATTTTAATCAGATTTCATCTTGTGAAATGTTTGGAAAGCACATCAAAATTAAAATTTTTAAATATCCCCTAAGAAAAAGTGTAAGATAAGCCATAGAACTGAGTAGAAAACGTAATCTTAAACTTACTGAGTTTGTGGGTTTCTTCTGTAGAGCAGAGATTCTGGGCGGCCGGCTCCTGTTATTTTCTCTTGACAGGGTTTGACAGCTCAGTGCTCTGTGTAGCCAGCAGGTGTCGCTGCAACATAACCTGCACTGATACAGTTGCAGAAAGTGCGCTTTATGAACCTTGCTATCAAGCCTGCAAAGTTGGCTGAGCGCTAAAGTAGGGTGAGCCTTACGCCATTCGTATGTGTGGTGTGTTTTATTCAGGTTTTTTCATCTTGTCAAGTGAAAACAGCATTGGCTATGGACTAACTAGGAGACCTAGACTTCTATTCTATGTATTGGCCAGTATTATTTACTTTAGTAAGCATTTTTACCTGTAGTTGTACTGATCCAGAATAAGGTCAGTGAAAAGGATAGGATTTAGTATTAAAAATAATAGAGAATGAAATTTTCAGTAAAGTCCAGTCTCTTTACCTCCCATTACAATGGAAACATTTCTACTATGATTTTTTGCAAAATGTATCCTCCTTTTCACTGAAGAGTGTTTCTCAAAAAAGAATTACTAAGTTGTTTACATTTTTGCTTTTACAAACAGAGATGTTGTATTTTCTCGGGATCACAGATTTGTAGCTGGCGAGGATCTTAGGCCGTCTAATACAACCCCTCATTTCACAGATGAGGAGCCTCAGATGTAAGCATTCGGGTGATATGATCATAGTAGCAGGAAATGGCCAGGCCCAGTCCCAGGCAACCCTTCCACTTTCATGTTTTCAGAACAACATAGGGTTGCTTTCTTCAGGTTCTGTTTGTACCCAAATCAGCAATATTTTATGGAGGAATTTTTCTTTCTTGGCACTGAGCCAGGAGTCTGAGGGGTGGCTTCTTTCTTAATTTGACTTCCTGCTCCTTTCTTTTACAGCTTTGTCGTATTTTACAACTCCCACCTCCCCCTCTCCTCCCCTGCAATTTATTCTGTGCTCTATCTCCTGATAATTCCCCACTGGAGGTCAGAACTAGGAGCAGTGGGTGGACCTTACAAAGAGGCCGATTGAAGCTTAATGTCAGGAGAATTTTCATAACCCTTGGAACTATGCAAACATAGGATGAGCTGCCTTAGGAGGGATGGCAGGTCTTCTCCAGCCCCACTGGAGGTCTTCTAATAGAAGTCCATGTGGTGCCTTGTCCGGGGGAACCTCATTCGTGTATAGGTTGACCTAGATAGCCTCTGTGGTTCTTTCCGACATTGGGTTTTTTGTGATTCTGTGAGTATGCCGTGTTCTCTTTCTGCTCTTCCCTGTGTATAGCATGTTGTCCTCTCTCTTCCTCATGCTTTGATTCCTACTTGACACTAAAAGCCTAAGTCTGTGATGAGTTCAAGCCACCTCATCTAGGAAGGTTTCTTTGATATTCAGTGTGTGTTGCTAACACACTGTGCCCCATGATATCCTCCAGTGTTTGATTTTGCCCTCTCTAACACACTGGCTTTGCACTGTAGTATCTGCTTCTATGTCTTATTGTCCCATGAGTCTGAACGCTCCCAGAGGTCAGAAATTTCATTTTAATTAAATTTTACAATACCTCAATACATGTTCTGCTCCCAGTAACAACTTAATTTTTATATCTTAAACTGAAGTATGTTCTTAAGCCTGTCACATTCTAGAAATACTGAATTACTGGAAGAATTGAATAGGTGTGAATTCTAGGTTGTATTGCTAACATAACTGAATTAACTCATCAAAAACCATCATAGAATGGCTGGAATTTTGATGTTTTGGTTGTTTTTATCTGATGGTTGCTGAGAAGCAAGGGAAAATGGGGGCCTGATGTGTCCCAGGATTGAATGGACTATTGAGTGAGTCTGATAAATGCCTTGGGTACTTCCGGTGTATCTGCCTATGATAGCAAAAATGCAAAACAAGCAGAGGCAAAGGGGGTTGAAAGACTGTGTTTTGATGAATGTTTCCCACTCAGTCCCTGCTTTGGCAATACTAAAATCATGCAGGGAAACAAAATTGACTTAGGAACAAAAGTTTAATTAAATTGTAGAGCTGTAAATTTTCACATTCCATAATTCACTGTTAATAACTTTTTGTTTGTGATTGGAAATACTCTATTTAGAAGTTTGCCAATTTATCATTAACCTTCCATACTTACTCTTCTCTTATTTCAGGGAGACTAGCATCCCCTCTGCTGAAACGATTGAGCTTGTCTACATCTAAATTGAATAGTTTGGCCATTGGATTACGTCAGATTGCTGCTTCCTCCCAGGACAGTGTTGGGCGGGTCTTGCGCAGGACAAGAATTGCAAAAGATTTGGAACTAGAGCAAGTTACTGTCCCAATTGGAGTCCTTCTGGTGATTTTTGAATCCCGCCCTGATTGTCTTCCCCAGGTATGGAGCAGCGACACCCTGTTTGCTGGGATTTGACCCAAGCATTTTCGAGATTTGACATTGATTTCCTCCGAAGAGGCTTTTCAAGATTTCATTCTGAGATCTTCCTTAGTCACTTTTATTTCTGTTATGTTTCTTGACTTGGTACCTATCCCACGTAATAATTGATGGAGAGCTAGAAGGGAAATGGTCTCCTGAGGTCACATGGTAAAATATAAAACATTGTGATACAGTTTAGTGCTTGACTTTCCCAACCCATTCAGTCTTTGGTGTTTCAGTGCCCCTGATTTTTAGACCCGGGGTTGGCCATTCTGACAAAGGGACCTTTTTAATTAACACAGAATGCCTGACTAGACGTAGAACTTGTGTTTAAAAGAGCTTCAATAAATGGATAAAAACATGGAACATGGCTCACCTGAGTAGACTTCAGTGTCATACCGCTTGTCAGTAGTGTTCATGTAATCCTAATGTACAGACATTTGCTCCAGGAAGGGCTCAGTAACCTTAGAGGCGTGCTCTGCTTCTGTTAGCTCAAGCCTTCCAGGGAAAGTCTCTCTATTGCGCAGCCCAGCACACTGATAGCAATTCCTGTGTAAGTATTCCAGCCACAAGATAGCAAAAGAAAGCTTAATTACTATGAGATAAAAGGACAACCACAATCCTGCAACATCCCACAGAGCCCCCAACCGATATTCCTAATGTTATGTCATAGAGTTTCTGAGATGGAAGGGATATCAGAGATCAGCTAGTCTAGCTATAGTATCTCGCTAAAATCCTCTCGACAAATTCTTGATAAGTGATCATCCAGTTAGTTATTACTGAAGAATTGCAGTGAGGAGGAGTCCATTATGATCCTAGACTGCTTGAGCTACTTTAGGATACTTTAAATGGTTGGAAAGTTGTGACTGATGTCATGCCTAAATCTACCCCTTCAGGTTGTACCCATTGTCCTCGGGGGTCAGGTAGGATTCCTTTTCTACCCAATAGCCTGCCCTTCAGATGGTGAAGATTAGCGTCATGTCTCTACCCCTCTATCATACTCTCTGCCCCCAAGTGTTCCTTGTCCAGGTTCTATTTCCACTTCCCTTAATTAGCCAAGATTTTCTGCAGCCCGTCTATGTTCTTCCTAAAATGTGCTGCCCAGAACTGGACCTAGTTCTCCAGATGTGGTCCAGTGAAAGTAGAGTCCTGAGGAAACTCCATTTCCTTTGTTCTGGTCACTCTTCCTCTCAGTGAGGTCTAGGATAGCTTTAGCTTTTTTGCCATTTCTCATTAAAATTCTCACATCTTCTCCTTGGTGTTTGTTTCTGTAGTTACACTTTCCTGTCTTGTATTTGTGAAGTTGAATTTTTGCATCCAAGCGTATGACTTTACCTTTGATTTTAGTAGGTGTGGTCCATTTTTCTAGCTTGCCAAGTTATTTTGGATGTTCAGCTGCTGTCCAACCAACACGTTAGCTGTCCCAGTTTTATATAAATGTGCTAACTTGGCAACCAAGACTTTATAGATTTACCCAAATAACTTGGGTAACAGGCACAGGGGCAGGCACAGATCCCTGAGGCACTCCACTAAAGACCAGCCCTCCATACTGACATTGACCCATTAATGACTATTCTTTAGAGATGATCATTTAGCTGATTCTAAATCTATCTAATTTTATTACCATCTAGCCCAGATCTCTATTACAGAGATATTACAGAGATAGCGTAAGAGCTTTCATCAAATGATTTCATAAACAGTAAGTCTTCTACTTTTACAGTATTCCTTGATTTACCAGTCTGGTTATTCTGTCAGAAAACGAAATGAGACTAACATGGTATAATCAGTTTTAATGAAGCCATATTCTCTTTTATCGATTGTTTCCAGTTTTATCTGCTCATGAGCCATTCCTTTAATATTGTACGCTGAAATGCTGACAGGAATAGAAGTCAAACTCACTAACCTCTGCTTTACAGATTTTACTTGCTTTCTTTCTTTTAAGATTGGAGTATTTCCTCTTCTTAGTCCTTTGGCAGCTCTTCTGTTCTCCAAGATCTTTAAAAGGTCACCGGTTCATCCATGGATGTATCACATACTACCTAGACTCTTTAAATTGTTGCCGTGAAATCCGCTCTTCTCCCTCATCCTGGCAAGGATCCTGCGTCCTCTGCTAGTTGGCGTCCTGTCTGTGGGGCTCAGGTCCTAAGTCTCTCCTCGGTCACTGCGTGGTCCGTTCAGTATCCAGGCTATTTTCTACCCAGATAACCAGTTATTTTATAGAAGTCCTTGTCCTCACAATGAGCGATCACATCTAGTGATTCTTCATCTCGAAGTCTTCATGAAGCCATCAGCTAAGGATGTTTTGGACACCCTTACGATACACCACCTCCTCTTGAACATCATTATGGCTGGTGTCATTAAAACATTAAGCAGAATGGCTAAACCTTAAGTCTAGACCGGCGAATCTTTCTATTTCCACGAGTGTGGGCTGGGGTGTCCCTCACCTAAGAAATGATACTCTCGCTATCCAGGGACTGGCAGGTTCCCTCCTCTCTTCTCCACTTATTCATATTAAACTGTGGTAGATTATCTAAGATTCATGAAAGCATGTGTCCAGGTGGCTCTGCACCACTCACCTAGTAAAGCTGCAGCCCAGTCATTTACCTTGGGATGTTTCCTCTGACGGTTGTCCTCCCAGCTCTCCCAGGTGTGGTGCTGGGAAGGTCACTATTCACACAGAGGAGGAGCTTTGGGAGTTCTTGTTTCAATTTATGTGGATAATATTGCGCTTCTGCTTTTTGTCCCGTCTGTCTCACCTTTGATCTTTAGGTGGCCGCCTTGGCTATTGCAAGTGGCAACGGCTTGCTTCTGAAAGGAGGAAAAGAGGCAGCCCACAGCAACCGGATTCTGCATCATCTAACTCAGGAGGCGCTCTCCCTCCACGGGGTCAGGGACACGGTGCAGCTGGTAGGTTAGCAGATAGGAATTAAGGAACAACTGAAAGAAATTCTGGGGTATAGTGGAGGTGAATGGGGAGGGAGGGATGGGAGTGATGGGTAGGCATGCGGGGAGCCAGGCTTTGTTTCTTTAAACCAAACTTGACTGAGTGCTGTACGGATTTCACACATATAGGGATTTGGTAGACACCAGGGATACAGAGGGTTTAGGCATTTTCCTTTCCTTCAAGGGGCTAATTAATTAAGTGGATGAGGTACATATATAAAAGTAACTTTAAAATAACATGTTACGCTAAAAATTTTTAATAACTAGCATTTAATAGCACTTTAAGGTTTTGCAAAGCTCGGCACAAACTTTATCTCATTAGATCCTCATAGCAGACCTGCGAGGTAGGCATTGTTATCCCCATTTTAAAGATGAGAAAGCTCAGACTGAGTTTTCAGACTCAGCTCAGAGTCGTATAGCAAGTAAAGCGTCTGAGGTGGGATTTGAACTCATGTCTTCCTGAGTCCACATGCAGCGCTTATACTGGGCTGCTGCTAAGAGAATGCTGGAGGCAGCACGTGCCATGCTACGTAAGAGAAGGAAGTGATTGCGGAGAACTGCGACAATCCAGGAAGGTTCATAGGGTGTGGAACTTGAGTGGCTCCGAGATGGGGGAGACCAAGATGAGAGAAGGTGATGGGTAGGGCTGTAGCCTGGGGTTTGGCCTCCTGAAGAGAGTGGGGGCAGGGGCAGCAGTGAATGCAGCACTAGGGAGGCTTCCAATCACCAGCCCCAATTCTGACTCCTTTCCCATCTCCTGGGAATGCTGATGTCGTAGGACCTGGTCTCAGTTTCCTCTTCTTTTAAGTGAGAATAATAATGTCAGCATGGTACAACAGACCTGGGTTTGAATCTTGGGTCAGCCCCATGACTATTTTTGTGGCCTTGGGTCTGTTTCCTCAGCTGTCAAATGATGGGGTTAGGCTAGAATTCCGATGCTAAGTAATATCTGAGCTCCCTCCGAGCCTGGATTTCTTAGCCTTTTTGTGTTCTGGACCCCTTTGGCACATTCCCTCTCTCAGAATGTTTTTAAATACTTAAAACAAATAAAAACATATCAGAATGTTCCAAAAAAACCAAGTTCATGGGTTCTAGGTAAGGACTGCGGCTTTATTCTCTAAATTTTATGATCCTAGGACTTATTGCTAGAGGTGTGACTGTGGGTGGCATTGAAAGCCCTGCCCAATCTGGCTCCTCTCTCGCTACCGCTCTGCTTTTATTTCATAGCACTCCTCCCTTCCCAGCATTCTGCTTTGCATTGGCCTTCTCGATCTTCCCTGTGGGTGGTGCTCCATCCCCCCACTGAGGAGCGTCTGCCTCATGGGCCCCCGTATCTGGCATACGGTCTACATACACTCTCTCCTCTTCGACTCTGGAGCTTCCTTGAGAGGCTGTCAGAAGGGCCACTGGGGACAGGAGGCCTTCCTCAAGCTCCCAGGAATTATTAGCACTTTCTCCTCCTTGAAACTGCTTTGCATATGCTTTGTATTTACTTAGTTGTGTACATCTTTTCTCACCTCCACCACCACCGGTCCAGTAAAATGGAAGCTCTCTAAGGGCAGGCACCGTTTCATCTTTCATATTTGTGTTCCCAGTTCCTACGACAGTGCCTTGTACACATCAGTGCCCAACATAGGAAAATTTGGAGAAGCAGTAATTTTGTTGAAAATGTGGTTGGCAATGTGGGAATGTAGTTTAGGAGAGAAATCTGAGAGTCATTTACATAGGATGATGCTCGATTTGTGAGAGCTGACGAGATCACTGAGGACAGAGTATAGAAAGAAAAGACAAGTAAGGCTGGGATAGAGCTTTGGGGATGTCCATGCTGACTGGTGGGTGGAAGAAAATGATTTGGAAAGGTGGACTGAGAAGGAATGGTCAGGCCAGTAGGAGGGAAACCGAGAGAACATTGCCATGGGGGCCGTGTGAGGGGGGAGGTATTGGAGGGTCTCAGAAGCTGCAGAGAGGGGAGATAGAACTCAGAGGGGAGCCAGCTGACATATCTGCCTTTCCTTGTGTACAATTAACTATTATTCTTCTTTTGTGAAGGTTTTAGATTCCTAATGATCAAAGGCTATAATCTTTTCTGAAATGCTTTCTCATCAGGCATTTACATTGTATTTGGCGAACAGGGTGTGTAGGGAGAACTCAGTAGGTTTCCTTCCTCGGTCCTCACAGGTGAATACTAGAGAAGAAGTTGAGGACCTTTGCCGTCTAGATAAGCTGATTGACCTCATCATTCCACGTGGCTCCTCTCAGCTGGTCAGAGACATTCAGAAAGCTGCCAAAGGAATACCAGTGATGGGTCACAGTGAAGGAATCTGCCACATGTATGTAGACTCCGAGGCTAGCGTTGATAAGGTCACCAGACTAGGTAAGATGAAGAGGTTGGACTTCATTTATTGGGAATTTTTTCCCCTCTCAGAACTCTTAATTTCAACACCTGTCCTTTTCCTTTCAGTGAGAGACTCTAAGTGTGAATATCCAGCTGCTTGTAACGCACTGGAAACACTGCTAATCCACCGAGACCTGCTGAGAACGCCATTGTTTGACCAGATCATTGACATGCTGAGGGTAGAACAGGTGAGATCATCAGCACGTGGTCATTTGTGGCTGTCGTTAGGCTGAAGATCACTGGGATTGCTTTTCCTCTAACCCCCACGGTAGCAGGTGCTCGGTTTTACCATGTAAATCTGAGGAGCAATGAAGAAGAAGGTACCATACATCCATGATTCCATTTAAGACTCTTCTTTTCTGGTCTGTTCAATCGGGACACGCAGGTTGGGGGTTGTGGTGAAGGCTTAAAGGGTGGTACCTGATCTGTTGTGTTCCTTCTCGATATAAATCAACTGTGCAAAACAACCTGGGCACAGAAGAGAGAAATTTGCAAAGTGAATGTGTGTTTGTATTTGAGCTCATGCATGTGTACAGATCCTGCAGTATAACCAATCAATCGGTAAACATTTATTAGTATTCATTATGTGCCATGCTCTGGTGTTAGGTCACAGTCCCTGAAGTTTGAATACATTCCATTGCTTGAATATTTATTGGAATCTCAAATAGACCAGCCCAAAGTAAGAAGGTGTATTTTATCATAGTGATTTTAATCCAGGTATGGAATGTCTCCACTTATCTCAGAAGTCATCACAAGGTCAATGAATTTGTTTTATAAATAAACACCATATTGTAGAAGAACACAGTTTTGGAAGGCTTAGTAACTGATCAGTGCAAGTGACCTGCCATGGGACATGTGATGAGTATCTTGCTCACTTCCTGACAGAGAAATCATGGACTCAAAATGCAGAAATAAACATACGTTTCTGAGTATAGCCACTATGGGATATGTTTTTCTTGACTATACTTATTTGTTACAAGATTTTTTCTTTCTTTCAGTTTTTAATTAGGACATATTTAGTGTGGGGAAAAAGGGGTTAGCAATACTGATGCCACCAAAAAAAGTGGCTTGTTGAAACAAAAGAACAGAAGGAGGTTCAGAAGGAAGCACAGATGAGTAGGACATTTTTGAAAATATATACTTTAAAAAAAATTAGCAGAGGCAGCTAGGTGACACAGTGGATAGAGCACTGGCCCTGGAGTCAGGAGGACCTGAGTTCAAACCTGGCCTCAGACACATGACACTCACTAGCTGTGTGACTCTGGGCAAGTCACTTAAGCCCAATTGCCTTACCTCCCCAAAAAAAGAGAAAGAAAGAAAGAAAAAACAGTATAAAATACAGATTTCTAGTTTCATATGTAATCTTCCTATTGTTATCAACATGAAAATGCTTTTTTGGTATTTGAGTTCAAAATAAAAAGAAGGGATAATTGAGGGAGGAAACAGTATTAGGGAAGAATTGTGATTTTTAGCTAAGTATTCATTTAACTAAAATTCTATTAGATTAGAAGAATTTAAGTTACAGTGAAGCCATATCCATTAATAAATGCCTTGTATAGAGTGGACATTTAATTTTTATCGACTTCTACCCAAAATCCTGGATCTTTAATGTAATCATTGTTCTTGCTCCCTGGTCTCTTAGAACCTTTTGCTTTAGGAGAAAAGAATTTGTTCTTTGTCCTATCAGCACATCCTGTATGACTAGAAGTTATCTCTAGATAGAAGGGTGTTTTGGTGGACTAATTACATGAGTGGAGAATTTCATGCGGTAATTTGGCCAGCCGTCATAAATATTAACTTAAAGGGAAGGGGCCTTGGGATATCTTGGGTTTAGATCCAAGAGAGAAAATGTGGGCTTTCTTTCTTTTTTTTTTGTTACCCTCTGTATTTTCTTTTGTTTAGGTGAAAATTCATGCAGGTCCCAAGTTTGCTTCCTATTTGACTTTCAGCCCTTCTGAGGTTAAATCTCTTCGGACAGAGTACGGAGACCTAGAATGTTGTATCGAAGTGGTGGACAATGTACAGGACGCCATTGACCATATCCACAAATATGGCAGCTCCCACACAGATGTCATTGTTACAGAAAATGGTCAGTAAGAAGTCAGATTAAAGGGGATATGGCTAATGGATGACTGTCCAGAGATCAGTGTGGTAGCTTCCAGCCATTTTAACTTGGTCACAGCTGATTCCTTCCTATCCTTATCCCTTCATGGCTGTCATGAGGAGTTCCTATGCTTGTGCCAGTAGATGATGTAGCCTTTTTGTTTATACTTACCAAACTATTAGGTTCTTCCTCTCTGTCTGTCTGTCTCTATATATATGTGTGTATTATATATATATATATAGATATATATAATACACACATATATAGTGTTTTGAAAATGGTCACTTTTTGTATTATACCATATAAATCTCAGATAATATTATTTCTGAACTGTCTTTCTTTTCGAAGACACTTGAAGTCTCAGTTCTAGTTCTCTCATATGCCCTTTGTTTTATCCTGTACATGTCATTTTCCTGATTTAAAATAGTATTACTGACACTAGAAGGAGAATGGCATGGTGGGCAGAGTGCTCGTCTCTGATTAATAAAGAAGGACCTGGGTTCAAGTCTGGTCTCTTGACACCTACAGACTCTAGGACCCTGCACAGTGGACTTATTTAGCCTCTTATTGCCCCCAGGTCATTTTCCACAACTCTGCATTTCAGAGCTGGTGCCTTTTCTCATTGTTCAAAGGAGTTTCCTCATTCAGATTTACCTATCTAGATCAATGAAGGCACAGCTCTGCCTCCTCCCTCTCCAGCCTCCCAAAGTAAAAAGAAATAGCCCAGCAACCCCAAAACATGGTATACATCTTATCAAAAGAAGTGTTGGTGGAGGCTCTGAGGAGTGGTCCCCACAGGCTTGTGTACATATGATGTTCCCACCCACCCCATTGTTGTAGCCCTTCTCACAGTAAACTAACTTCTTTGGAAGGCTAGTACCACTTATTCATTAAGTGGGCTGTTTGTTTGCTGAGGTGTGCCTGGGAATGATTACACAGTGCTCCTTGAGGCCCATACAAGGCCCAAAGCTGCTGTTGCTATAGTTCAGCAGTCAGTCTTTCTTAGTTCTTACATATTCTGTGACACCTGTAGGCCCCCCAAAACTCCGTAGGGGCGCATGTGTTCATTCTGCTTTGGTTCAGTTGCCCTTAAGCCTGAATTGGGTGGTGTGCTGAATTAGGTGATCTTGTGGTGAGCCCAATCTTGACGGATTCTTCTTCTTTCTCTGGCAGAGAAAACAGCAGAGTTCTTCCTTCAGCATGTGGACAGTGCGTGCGTGTTCTGGAACACTAGCACCCGCTTCTCGGATGGCTACCGCTTTGGACTTGGTAGGAAAACTACATTTTTAGAAAGTAGAAAATAGAATAGAGCTTAATCACAGTTTAGTGATTATAAATCATTGTTTGCCAATGAGGAGATGTGCTGGTGGAGGGGAAAGATGTTCGCCTGCTGGTGGGGAGAGGTCTCTTAAAGGTACTTGATCAACTAACCTAGTAGGGAAGGGTCATTGAATAGAATGAGAAAATGGGACAAGAAGAGTGACAAGAGAGATGAAAAGCTTGCTGCTTCTACTTGATATGGTATTTGGGCAGTCTGACATTTTGAGGGGATTGGAATTAGTCTACCCAGGAATAGGCAGAACAACTTTAAAACCATAAGAATGGAAACAAAGACCTAAGTAGTTGAAGAGATGTGAAATGTCTATGGCTGGGTTGTATCAATATAGCAAAAATGCAGCACCAATCAATTTTGAGGGGCTTCTTTATAAACCAGATCAAATAATGAAATTTTTAGGGAGAAACAAATGGACATGGATGTCATCAAAGGGTGTACTGGAGGAAAAGGCTGATGAAAGGGGTCTTCCCTTTTAAGCTTTAAAACAACACAGACTGGGGCAGCTAGGTGGTGCAGTAGATAGAGCTCCAGCCTTGGAGTCAGGAGGACCTGAGTTCAAATCTGACCTCAGACACATGACACTTACTAGCTGTGTGACCCTGGGCAAGTCACTTAACCCTGATTGCCTCACCAAAAAAACCCCAAAAAACAACAACACAGACTGTTAGGAACTGGATCAGAAATAGAGAATGAGAGCAATGGAATACAGCATATATGCCAAATCACAAGTGTTCTGGGAAAATTGGTTGACAGTTTAGCAGAAAATGGATTTAGACCTGTACCTTAAGCCACATAGCTCAGTGAATTATAGCAAGACAGTGGGCTTCATCTCAGTTGTGATCTCAGATGAGATAGCTCAGTTGTTTTCAACAATTAGAATTATTTGGAGGCAGGGTAGACATCTTTGTTATTTATTTCATTACAGCAAAAATTTTCTGTACAGCAAAATAATATAACTAAAAAATAACAGATTTGGGGGAAATATTTGTGGCAGTATGACAAATAAACAGGTAGCATGGCATAATGAGAAGCAAACTGGTCTTCAATGCAAGGTGCCCTGGGTTTAAATCCTGCCTCTGATATACGCTGGCTCTATGACCTTGGGCAAGTTCCTTAACCTCTAAGACCACATAAAAGTTGCATAATAAGGAGTTTTGTTACTGAAAGTTCCCTACACCAGTGAAATCACCGATCTGGAAACTCCTCCCCTAAATAAGAGAGTAAAAACTTGACATCTAAAATACATTAAGGAAATTCTAAGAATTCCCACAGGTAACTCCAAGTCCACAATTGATAAATGGTCAAGGATGTAAACAGAACATTATCAAATTGTTACTAATAGTCAAAAAGATAAAAATGAAAGTACTACCACACACATAAAATTGACAAAAATATTTTAAACCAGCAAAACTCAGTGCTAGTAGGATTATGGAAAAACAAGTATAATCCTTTAAGTGCTGGTGAAATTGCAAATTCATATAATCTTTTTGGAAATTAATCTGGTGACCCTTATTAAATATTTATAGAAGTATCACCTTTTAATCTACATACCTTTTAGTTCAACAGTCTTCTTGTGAGTATACCCAAAAATGTTATCGAAACAACAAAAAAGCACTTGCTGTACCGAGATTTTTTAGCAGTATTATTTGTAATTGCAAAAAAAAAAAAAAAAAAAAAAACCCAAACCTGGAAGCAATCTGTGTGTTCCACAGGGAGGAAATGGGTAAATAAATTGTGGCACATTAATGTCGTGACATGCTATCATGCAATTAAGATCCGTAAGTATGAGGCATATAAAGAAATCTGGAAAAAACCTTATGAAATAATACAAAGTAAAAAAAAAAAAAAAAGGCAGACCCTAAGGAACAAATGCTCAGTAACTGGCCACCACAGGAGAGTTATAGTGAAGGGAAGAGAAGCAGCGGAGAACAATTATGGTTGCAGTGGAGAGGGCACAGCTGTTCTGTGCTCTCCTGTGGACTTAAGTACAGGCATATCACTGATCAAAGGTAAGGAGCTATGTGGATGTTCCATTTAAGTTTTTAAGAAGTTCTTTTAAAAAGGAAGAACAAAGGGAGAGAGTCATTAGGAACGAAGCCATTCAGAGCTTGCAAGAAGGTTTTGTTTTCTGAAGATTTGAGAATTTAGCATTTGGAGGAAAAAGGACAAGAGAAGAAAGGATATTATCTACACTGTCTCACAACCGTTGTTCCCTCACTTGTGCAAAGCAGTGAGGCAAAGTGTCTGCTCATAGACCGTGTTTAGTCATTATAGTTTTATAGCATTAAGTTTTAATTGGTGGTGCTGGTGGCTCTTTCCATTTATGTTTTTTGTAGTCATTGTGTATATTGTTTTGCTGGTTTGTGTTACTTCACTTTATATGTTACTTCACTGCATATAATTCTTCCAATGCTTCTTTTTATTCTTCATGTTCAGCATTTCTCACAGCACAGTTATATTCCACTGTATCCATGTACCACTGTTTGTTTAGCTATTCCTCAGTTGATGGGTTTGTTTCCAGTTCTTTGCTACTACAGAAAGTGCTGCTATGAATATTTTAGTGTGTCTGTCTTCTTCCTGGTTCTTTGTTGTTTGTTTTTTTTTTTTTTTCCCATGAAGATGTGAATGTTTCCCAGAGTTCTGCCTTCGGTTCTTTTTCTCTCTCTACTCTTTCTCCCTTGATAATCTTATTCACTCTTATAGTGTCAGCTAACACCTTTACAGAGATCACTCCCAAATCTGTATCTCTAGCCCTAACATCCCTCCTGAAATCCAGACCCACTATTTTAACTGACCGCAATATTTGTCTAACCTGAGTGTCCCACAGGTGTTGCAAATTGTATATCTCAGATTGATCTCAATATCTTTCCCTGTAAATTTGCTCATCCTTCTGAGTCTACTGTTTCTGTTTGTGGCACCACTGTTCACAAGTAGTTCTTGTGACAAATAAATACTTTCTTGAAATCTTGAGGTTACCTTCATATCCATCCCTTACATCTAGCCATTTACCAAGTCCTTCTACCTCCAAAATACTTTTCCATTTCTACTGCCACCATCCTAGGATGGGCCCTCCCGGCTTCCCATATGGATCTTTGAAATCATCTCCTTCTATGCTTCTTCCAGTCCATTCTTCAAGCCACTGCCTATATTGTGTCTCTGTACATAGTTTTAGTCTTGCAACTCCTTTGCTCAAAACTCTGCAATGCCTCCTGATGCTAAGTAAAGACCAACCTCCTTAGCTTGGCATTCAAGGCCCTCCACAATATGGCACAGTCCTGCCATTCTCGTACGTTTCACTTCATTATACTCTATGCTTTAGCCAGAGTTGCTGCCCACCACTCTCCCTACATGGCCCCACACTCTTAACCTCTCTTCCCTTGCTCATACTGTTCCCCAAGCCTGTAAGGACCTCCTCCTTCCTTTTTCCATCTGTTGAATTCCTGCGTGTCTTCTACAATCCACCTAAAATATCTTTCTCCACAAAGCTTCCATCCCTCAGACTTGGGACTTCGCATGGATTAGTATGTGTTGTTATTATTCATGTGTTTGCCATGTGTCCCTACTGTTCTGTAAGGTCAGTGAAGGCAGGGACTGTGCCCTATCTAAACATTATGTTTTCCCTGGTGCCTAGCATAAGGCTGTATACACAAGAGGCACTTAATAAATGTTGGAATAGTCAGAGAATGTGATGAACAAGCTAGAGTTGAGCTGGACCTACTTCTAGGAAGGACAGTTAGGAGTAATTGGTTCAGTGCAGAAGTGAGGTGAGGGGAATATCTCAACAAAAGTATGAAGACAGGAATGAATGAAGACCTGTTCTCAAGAGACAGTGGATAGCCAGATCTGGTTAGAGCAGGTAGGAAATTCATGAAAGCTAAGAGGGCTCATTCATTTAGTGATATTTTAATTTTTTTTTTTTCAGGAGCAGAAGTAGGAATCAGCACTTCTCGAATCCATGCCCGGGGACCAGTAGGACTTGAAGGATTACTCACTACTAAGTGGCTACTTAGGGGACGGGATCATGTTGTATCTGACTTCTCCGAGAATGGAACTTTGAAATATCTTCATGAAAACCTTCCTATCCCTCAAAGAAACACCAACTGAGAGCATGCAGTAAGACACAGGGGACTCATTCCAAGATCATTTCACTGTTAAAACTCTAGTGATGAGGCAGGACTTTGTCTCCAATTCCTGGGTGATTTTTTTGCTGTTTTGAGGTATACCTGGAAGCTTTTTGAGTTGTTTTGGCCTGTGCAATAGAAGGCAAGATGTATCTGCTAATCCACATACTCCAGTTTGCCAGTTAGAAAGTACAGTTGCCGCAAATAGTACCTTCTCCTTCCCAAATTCATTTCCTTTAAATAATGCAAAATGGTGCTGGTGATCCTTAGAGAAGAAAGTGGAAAGTTGGTTTCCTCTTTTTATCGCCTCAGTGAGGTAAAGACTCCTTTTGGACATTTTTTCCAGTACTGTATCCTGATGTTCCTGATAGTTTTTTTAAATTTTCATTCCAGATATTGTCATGATTTTACCAGAAAGAGAAGACATGTAGTACTCTTAAACACTTGTTTCTCTTCAGCATTTCATTACAAAAATTAGATAAAAATTGAATTATTGAGCCTGTGAAAATTTATTTTTTGTATTTATTTGTCAAATGAATGTTCCAGATACTTGCTTACTCAAACCTTTGACCAAGAGGGCTCTGCATTAATTACAAGTGATTTATTTTGCTAACTCTAGTAGGGAAACTACAACTTGTAATATTTAGGAGTAGGTATCCCCACTAAAGAGGAGGGAGGCAGTTTTTGCAGCAGCGGTGTTCAAAAATTTTATATGAATTGTTTATTATCCCTCCTATTCTCTGCTCCTCCCCGAAAGAAATAACTAAAGGAATATTTTAATACTTTGAATTTTTTCCCTTTTTCAGAAATAAAGTTCTTACCAAAAGATGTCTGTGTGATGAAAGTTTTCTGTCTTGCCTAGTTATTACTCTCCCTTTCATTTTCATCCCCTCACTGCCTTCTTCTGCTCGACTTAAAGCAGGCCTCTTCTCACATATTTTTTTTCACTCAACTTGAAAACACATTGAACATTTTTCTATTACTGTCATGTGGGAGCATTCTTCATAAAGGATACCCAAAAGGGACCCTACATTTTCATTTGAAATAAACTAACCCAACAAGAACAAGCACAAAGATATTTTTTAAAAGGCGCCTATTTCTAATCTTTATAGACATCACAGCACGAAGTATAGAGCTTCATCATTGGACATTGTTAAATGTTGCATGGGTGAGGTGTCTTGGAGATAAGTGAATGATTCTGTTCAACATATCTATTCATCAGGGCGATTTATTAGGTGCCGAGAAATCGTTCAGTTTAGCAAATAAGACATAATGAACAGATGTGGCAAACTCTGGCCCCAAGGGTTAACAAGGATCTGCTTTTTAAAGAAGGCAAAGAATTGTGAATCTTCCAAGTTTGGGAAGCAAAAAGAACTTTGTAATGACTTGCAAAATGTACTGTAAGTCTTTCTGCAGATACCTTTGCCGAGGCAGCTATTTTTTGTCTGAATTAAAAGTAACGAGAATATGGCTCAGTGGGTAGAAGGCATCCTTGGAGTGAGTAAGATCTGGATTCAGGATTTGCCTTTGACATTTTAGCTTTGTGACCATGTGTAAGTTCCTTAACTCCTCATAGCCTCAGTTTTCAAGTATTTAAAATTGATATGGTAATACTTGTATGACACTACCTCACAGCTTTGTGAGGAAAGCGCTTTATAAATGTAAGGATCATTTTCAGAGCACTTTTCCAGGATGTGAAAGAGAAATCAGATGAACACTACTCACTTCTGGTACTTTTCAAAGGGGCAAGTGTTATAGCCCAGAAGAAAGTTTTGCTATGGAATACAAAATCCCAGGCAAAAAAATGAAGACTTTAGAGACAAAAATTTTTGGTTCTACAGCCTGTTTAAGATTGGGGAGTCAGAAGAGAACAATGATTTCAGGAAGTGAAAGCTATAATGAGGAAGCTATAATGAGGGTGACTGAACCAGGGGTAGGTTTCTGTGACACAGCTTACAATGTGGGACTGATGGGCTCCTGGCCAGGAAGAGGTGGGTGGCAGGCACCTTGCAAATTGGGCTGGTTAAAACAGGTTTGACTGGAGCCTAGCAAATATAATCAAAAGGGAGAGGGAGGGAGAAAATGGCCTGTGTAGACCTTACCAAGTCTGATATCATAGAGAAGTGTCAGACACGGTCCCCAGTGTAGCCTGTACCAGAGTCAAATGTAATCGGGTGATACTTAACAAAATAAATAAAAATGCAACATTCAGCCCAATAGGGATCTATCTGCATTTGACATTACTGTCAGAGAGAAAGGTAGGTACAACAAAGGAAGAAAAGCAGAAGAGCCCCAATTATGGGAAAGTTTCTAAGAGAACCAGCAATAACCAATGCCATAAATGTCTATGCAAATGAATAATATGTCAGCACTAAGAGTGAGTTCTTAATGCAAGAATTCATACTTGACCTGGTGGAACATAGCTATGGAAGAATCTGCTATATTCAAAAGGAATCAGAAATTAAAAGTAGTGGAGTGGCATAGATTATTATATTCATGAAAGCATAATGGATGTAGAAGCAATGGAGAACGTCTGAGTAAGGGTCAAAGGAACAATAAATAGAAGCGATATTGGGGAGTACACCGCATCACTTTGGTAGGAGTTTGGGAAAGAGATCACAAATCTGGCCTGGAAACATGCTTCTGTGGTGATAGGGAATTTTAATTTCAGAATCTACTAAGAGTTCTCTTGAAGCCAAAAGAAGATCAACTGATGAATGTGTGACTCGCTGAAATGAAAATTTTACCCTTCAAGAGGTAGAGGAAGCAACATGCAGAACTGCCATTCTGGATCTGATTTTAACTGACAAAGAGATAGCTGATAGAAATTAGAGAAACTTTAAGGGGCAAGTAACCATTCCATCATGGAACTTGTGATAGAGAAGAATGCTAGAAGCATGCTCAGAACAGATTTTCAAACGATCAGTAGGTAAAAACATGTATAGAAGGAAAAATAAGAGTTCTTTAAGAATGTTAAGGTGTTAAGGCCTAGAAGGAAATGAGCCTAATTGCAAGTGCTATAAACATCAAAATATATTTATTTAAAAAGTTACTTCTGCAAAAAGATCAAATTAGTGATCTGTGCTGCAGGGGAATGGAATGGTAAGGATGGACAACAGTGAGAATGAATTATAGTCTTAAGAAAAATGATTTTTGAACTGGGAAAACTATCAAATTTGGGTAACAAGGAGTGGAAATTCGAGGTAAGTGAAGAGATGGTAAGAGGGCATTGCGCTGCCCTCATTGAGTTAGTTATCCAATCCAAGGGAAGTAAAAAGGGCCCCAAAAGAAATACTGCTGAGCCACTATTGATCTTTGAAAGATCTTAGAGAAAGGACAGATGCCACAGACCTGGAAAAGAGCAAATGTCCTGGTTTTCAAAAAAGGGAAGAGGGTGTAGTCTGCAAATAGTAAGTCAAGTTGAATTCCATTCCTGGCAAAATTCTAGAACATATTGTTAAAGGAGTGGCTTGTAAACATTTGCAGAGGGAAGCAATGGTCACTAAAACTCAGCCCAGGCTCATCAAGAATAGATTATTACACAACCTCATTTCCTTTTTAAAAATTTTATTTTGTTTTTAAATTTTTCTTTTTTATGATTCTGAATTTGACAGACGTGAATTAACATGATCATTTCCAAATTAAAAAATAGGATGTATATGAAAATATAATTCTATTATTCATAACTAATTTAAAAAATTATAACAAATTTAACGTGGTCATGCCAAACCTCTTCTTGTCTATTTCTTTGAATTCCTTCTGCTCTGTTCTGTGTATTTTTAAATATTTCCTTTGATGTTATTTTCTCTCTTTTTCTGGCATCGTTGGTTGTAAATACCTGCCTCTATACCTTTGTATTCTCCCCTAACCCACTGCCAAAAAAAAAAAAATCATAGTGGAGTACTGGAGTCAGTAAGACCTGTCTCATCTGACCTTTCCTCATCTGTAAAATAAAGATAATGATAGCATCTACCTCCCAGGGTTGTTGTGAGGATCATATGAGATATTTGTAAAGCACTTAACACAATGCCTGTTACAAAATAGGTGCTTAATAAATGCTTCTTCCCTCCCCTTCCCCTTGCTCCCCCTCCCTCTCTTGTAACAAATAAATGTATGATCAAATAAAACACCTACAAATTGATCACCTCTGGAAATATCTTTGTCAAAAAGTGGAAGCATGATTCATCATCTGTCTTGTGGACTTGCGGCTGGTCATTTTTGTTGTTTTGCTTTATGGTGTTGTCATAAATTGTTCTGGTTCTGCTCACTTCACTCTATCAGTTCATACTGGTCTTCCCTTTTATAATTTAAAAATAATAATTAACATTTATATAGTGCCTAGTATGTGCCAGGCACTGTGCTAAGCACTTTACAAATCTCGTTTGATCACAGTTCAATAATATTCCATCACATTTCTATGAAATAATTTGTCCAACCATTCCCCAATTGATAGGCACCAACTTGATTTCTGGTTGTAGTTGGAACTACAACAAAAGTCCTACCGTAAGTTGTTTTTTTTTTTTTTTTTTTTTATCACAGTTTCTGGCACATAAAGAAAGCTTATTGATTGTTTAATTTTCCTTTCTCTGTTTCTGGTATAAACCTAGTAGTAGTGTTAAAGGGCTATGTACAGTTTAATGATTCTTGGAGTATAGTTCCGAATTGGTTTCCAGTATAGTTGGACCATTCCACAGTTTTGCCAATATTGCATTAGTGTGTCTGCCCTCCTATAACTTTTTCAACAATTGTCATTTTCCTTTTTTTTATTGTCATCTTTGCCAATCTTATGAGGGTGAGGTGGCATCTCAGAGTTGTTTTAATTTTCATGTCTCTTCTTAGAAGTGAATTAGAGTATTTTTTCCATATGGTTGATATTAGATTAGGTTTCTTTTATTGAGAACTGCCTGTTCATAGCCTTTGACCATTTATGTGTTGGGAAATAGCTCTTCTAATATGTTTAAATTGATTCCCTCTGTATCTTAGATATAAAGCCTTGATCAGAGAAACATGCTGAAAACATTTTACCTAGTTAATTTATAAAAAACTATTTTCCTTACTTTTAACTATTAGCTTTGTCTATGCAGAAACTGTTCAACTTATGTATTATAATCAAAGTTGTCCATTATCTCTTGTGATCCTCTTTATTCTTTATTTGGTCAAGAATTTTCCCCCCATTTATAATTGCAAAAGGAGATCTCTTTCCTTCATCTTCTAATTTGTTTATGCTATGCCTTTTTATATCTGTTGCTGCTAAGTTTCCTTCATTTCCACTTTTTTTTTCATTAGTTCCTTTGAGATCCTAGATCTTTTGCTCCTCCAGACAAATTTTGCTATCTTTTTTTCTAGTTATGTTAAGTAACCCTTTGGTAGTTTAATTAGTATATTACTGGATCTTGTAAATTATTTTGGTAATATTATCATTTTATTATGTTGGTCCAATCAAGAGTAATTAATATCTTTCTAATTATTTAAATATATTTCTGTAAAAAATATATTTTGCAATGGTATTCATATAATCTTTTTTTTTTGGTAGGCTAACTCCTAAATATCTTACACATTCTGTAGTTAATTTGAATAGAATTTCTTTTTCTATTTCTTTTTGCTTGGTTTTTTAAAAAAAAAGTAAAATAGAGAATGGCTAACAATTTTTGTAGATTTATTTTGTATCTTGCTACTTTATCGAAGTTGTCATTTCGGTTTATTTTAGTTGTGTCTTGGCTTCTCTAAACCATCATGACATCTGCAAAAATGATTTTTTTCTTTTTGTCTATGTTAATCCCTCAATTTCTTTTTTCTTATTTTATCGTCTTTAATAGAATTTCTAGAACTATACAAAATAATAATGATGACAATAGGCATACTTACCTTCTTCGTAATTTGATTTGATTTCTCTATTGAGAGAAATTTCTCTATTTCTCTATTAGAGGTAATACTCATTCTTGGTTTTAAGTAGATACTATTTATGATATTAAGGAATGGTCCATTTTTACATGCTTTTTAATGTTTTCAACCTAAAAGGGTATTATATTTTTTCAATAGCCCTTTCAGCATCTGTTGATGTAATTGTGTAATTTTATTGTTTTGTTATTAAGATGGTCTATTATGTTTATAGTTATCCTCATATTTATCCAACCTTGCATTCTGGAATAAATAACAAAACATCCATAGTGTATGATCTTTTAAATATATTGTAGCCTCGTCACTAATATTTTATCCAGTAGTTTTTTTTTCCTTTTTTTTTTTTTAGGCAATTGGGGTTAAGTGACTTGCTCAGGGTCACACGGCTAGTGTCAAGTGTTTGGTCTAAGGCTGGATTTGAACTCAGGTCCTCCTGACTTCAGGGCCAGTGCTCTATCCACTGCACCACCTAGCTGCCCCCAGTAGTTTTTTTTTTAAGGCAATTGGGGTTAAGCGACTTGCCCAGGGTCACACAAGTAAGTATCAAGTGTCTGTTCTGAGGCTGGATTTGAACTCAGGTCCTCCTGACTTCAGGGCTGGTGCTCTATCCACTGTACCACCTAGCTGCCCCCCTATTTCTATTATGAGAGGCAACAAGCTGCCCCTATCCAGTATTTTTGTGTTGATATTCATTAGAGTTATTAATCTATAGATTTCTTTTTCTGCTTTAGCTCTCCCTGGTTTAGATATCAGTACCATATTTATGTCACAGAAGGAATTTTGTAGGAACTCTTCTTTCCCTGCTTTTGCAAACTATTTGTAATAACATTTGAATGAATTGTCCTTTAGCTGTTTGATAGAGAGTTGAGAAAAGAGAACCATGGAATTTAAAAACTGGAAGGAATCCTAGGTATAATCTGGACTACTTTGCTTAAAGGTAACTTCTATATTTCTCTCTTGGGCATTAGCTCTCTCTCTCTCATGTACCTCCTGGCTGATCCTGACCTTTTGAGAGTGCCAAGTGGATGAGGCACTGCATGTGTGAGGAACAGCACAAAGGTTACCCTGGCTAACTGACCTCCCACCAGCGAGCATTCCACCTCCCATCTCTGTACATTTGCACAGGCCACTTTTCATGCTTGGAATATACGTTCTCCTGTACTTTATTTAAGACTTCCCTCAAGCATCATCTTCTACATGAAGCCCTTCCTGACTCTCCCAGCTCCTAGTACCCTCCCTTCCTAAGCTAACTTGTATTTATTTTTTTATTTATTCTGTTTATACTTATATGTGGACATGGTTTCTCCTCCAGTAGAATGTAAGCTTCTTGAAGGCAGAGATTATTTCATTTTTGCCTTCATACCTTAGTGCCTAGCACAGTGTCTGGCACATAGTATACACTTAACCAATGTTTTTGGATTGATAAAATTAGGGTTTAGTGACTTAAAACAAGCTTGCCATAGTACTGGCTAGATAGCACCCATTCCTGACAGGTTCCAGATACAGTGAGGAATCATGGGTGGTTTATTCTAAGACAGGTGTTCTTAACCTGGGTTCCATGGACAGATTTCAAGGCATCTGTGAACTTGAATGGGAAAAAAAATCACATCTCTATTTTCACTAACATTTGGTTTCCTTAGTAATCATGTGTTTTTTTATTTTATGCATTTAAAAACATTATTCTGAGAAAGAATCCACAGGCTTTACCAGGCTGCCAAAGGGGTCCATGACACATAAAAAAATTAAAAAACCCTGCTTTTAAAGAATTTTTCTCCTATTTCTATTATTGTTTTTGTTGTTGTTGTTGTTGTTTTAGGCAATTGGGGTTAAGTGACTTGCCCAAGGTCACATAGCTAGTGAGTGTTACGTGTCTGAGGGCAGATTTGAACTCAGGTCTTCCTGAATCCAGGGCCGGTGCTCTATCCACTGTGCCACCTAGCTGCCTCCCCGCCTTTTTTGCCTTTTTTGGTGAGGCAATTGGGGTTAAGTGACTCGCTCAGGGTCACACAGCTAGTAAGTGTCATGTGTCTGAGGCCAGATTTGAACTCAGGTGCTCCTGAATCCAGGGCTGGAGCTCTATCTACCGTACCACCTAGCTGCCCCCCTATTTCTATTATGAGAGGCAACATGGCCCAAGTGGAGAGAGGGCCAGCCATAGAGTCAGGAAAACCAAGTTCCTATGACCAAGTTAATAATGTGTTAATCTTGTGGTGCCTCGGGACTAGAAGATTATAGCTGAGTTATGCAAATCTGCATAGGTGGAGGGAATTTCCATAGCTGGAATTCCCTACATGATGAAATCATGGATCCTGATAAAAAACAATTCCTATACTAATCACTGGGGATACATCTGACCTTTCCATTCATTTGTCAGGGAACAAAGAGTAACAGCTTTTCTTTCAACAAGTGTTTGTGTGCTCTTTTGGAGTCTGTGATTGATTTAGTCACACTGACAGAGATATGAAAAGGATCAGAAAGATTTCCTGGTCTTGCAGTTTAGTGCAAGGCAGAGAATACTTGACCAGAAATGAGGGCATTTGGTGTCTGATCCCAACTCACCCACTGAATGACTGCATAACTTTTAGCAGATCACTGGAAGCCCTGGGTTTCAGTTTCCTCATATGCTGAATGAGGGAGTTGGTCCAGATTAATATCTAGGATTCCTTCCAGTTTTGAAATTCTATAGTTCTCTTTTCATAGAAAAGCACAATTGCCTGCAATGTGTGTTTGTCCGACTTTCTGCGATCAGTTGGATCTCTGAAACCGAAATCAAGGCCCCTTTATTCACTTGGTTGTAGTTGTGTGAGTTATAGGACTGTGTCCAGGAGGAAATCACCAATCTCTCCAGGACCGGCGTTACAAACTCAGATCTTGTGGCAGTAAGCCTCATTCTCCCTATGTCTTCTATTTCATTATTAGTAGCTTAAAACAATATGCCAGCTACTTGGAAGGGTGACTCAACGCAAGGCGTGTTGCTTACCATCTCAACACTTGGCTGCAATAGCCTTCATGAAAGCACACTGTCTGAGAGGCTGTGCTGCTTGAAATGATTAATTACAATTTCAGAAAGCAGTTAGTTTCTGGAAAAGTATGGGACTTAATGTCCAAATTTTTAAAAAAAAATTAAAGTTCAGTTCTTTGGCCTTCCTAAATAAAAATAGAAGCAGCTGTGATTACCTTTTAAATGTTCCGATGATTATGTATTTAATAATAGAAGCCCCCAGGATCTCTAATTTTAGTTTTAATGTACTCCTTAAACAGTCAGGAATTGCAAACTAGGATTAGGATTGCCGTCGCTTTGATTGTACCTGGACATGCCATAGGAAGAAGGCTCTCTGGAACTTGTTCCAAAAATCTGACTCTTTTTAGAGAGGCCAGATTTCAAACAGAATTCCTTAACAGTACTGGGCTTTTGTATATCATAACTTCATGTAGCAAGACACCATTCCTAGACCATGAAGTGCATCACTTATGTAGTTTTCATTATGACAATTTTCCAAAATATGTTTCCTTTCATCCCACCCACAGCTCCAGCAGTCATCTTCCCCAAGAAACAGGCCAGTCCATTCTTAATACTACTTCCTGAGCATAGCTTAAATTTTTTTTTAAGTTCTATTTGTCTTTGGACTCTGTGTGTGTGTGTGTGTGTGTGTGTGTGTGTGTGTGTGTGTGTGT